>NC_081153.1:6852634-7076694 GCF_958295425.1 Solea solea | reverse complement strand
TAAATTAAAGTTTTCACTTTATTTATTTCTTCTGCAAACAAAAATGTCTTCTATTTATCAGACAGCATGGATGAATATGTTGTGATATTCACATGTCCTTTGTGACCTTTAAACACAAAACAAAACACATCTGTGATGACAAACGTGTGCATGCACACACACACACTCAGTAATGATCTGTCTGCTTGGCATCTAAACTGCCCAGTTGACCGTCTGCCAGTCAGACTGGCATAGAAACAGACAGATACACACACACACACAGAGGATTTGTGTTGTTTTTCAAAGACTCATATACACACACACACACACACACTTCCCTCTTTATCCAACACGCACTTCCTGTGTTTGTCCACATTAAAGCGCTCTGGTCCCGAGCAGCCATCAATCACACGTGTTTACATCCGTGTTGTCGCCGTGCGGCTGAAAAAGAGAGTAAACTGTGTTCAAGTCCAGATCTAATCAGGAAGGAAGTTTGTTTACGTCGGTAATTCTTTGAATAAGACGACACTCGGATGTGGATGATGCCTTTGAATAAGTGACACCTGAATTTAATCAGATGTACTAAGAATAACTCCTAAGTTAAATAGACGGTTTAACATGTATCTGTACACCTGAGTCGTTTGAGCAGAAAACATTGTAGAGAAAACTTGTTTTTCAAAAGAAAATAATGTGATTTCGTTTGGTCACAAGAGTCAAAGTAGATTATAGAATATAACGAATGGTTTTTATAGCATATTTATTCAGACAGTGTTTTTCTTAGGTGGAGTTAGCTAAACATATTCAGTCTAATACAGCAGCTCTGCAATAAATATTAAGTTTATGAAGGTTTTATTTGTCCGTGATTGTTTTCAAGAGGTGTTGATTTAATGTTGTTTTCATTAGTGAGGCTACACTTTGCTTTCCTGTTAAAATATAAACAACAAAACCTCTGCGGTGATGGAAAAATACTCCTTTTTGACTTTGACTGTCTCAGTTAACTGTCTTTGTTTGTTTCTCCAGCTCCTCCAGAGATTGTTGGACGACCGGCGGCCGACGGTGGAGATGATCCGCGCTGAAGGAGAACGAATCGCGGCCACGGCCGACTCTCAGGACCGGGACAAGATCCAGACTCAGCTCCAGAGTCTGGCTGAGAGGTGGACCGAGCTGCTGGACAAGGCCAGCGCCAGGTCAGACTCACATCTGTATTATATTGTATACTTATTAATTGCAAACTGTGCTAGAAGTGAATGACAAAACAATTTCAATGTAAGAGATTGTTTGAAGCAAAGTCTGATGATTTTATTTTGTAATGTTTTACTTATTAGCTGTTTTCTTTTCTGTGTTATGTTCTTCACCAATTTATACAATCAAATTGGAAGCAACTTATGTTTCAAGTACTCGACTTTGTATTAGAACTTAGATTATTTTTATTTAGTTATGACATTTTTAAATATATGAAGACGGAGAATATTGACCAGAAGCGTGACTCGTGATATTCCAAATCAAATTGAGATCACGTCATCACGTTTTCTCCATATATTATTCAGCCCTTCCATGTATTTTACACCTTTATAAACCATTTTCAAAATCTCCCTGTCTGTCCGTCCGTCTCAAACACACATGCAATTCATTTTATTAGTTTATTAAATTCTTCAATAGATAATCACACGGAACATTCAATTTTCAGAAAGACTCGGCAGCTGTTTGACACGAAATCTGGTTCATTTCATGCAATAAAACCCCAGCGAAAGCAATCAAATACCAATAAAAGCGCTGTCTCCCTCCTCCCCTTTAATCTCTGGCTTTATTTCCCCCTCCTCTCGTCTTCTTTTCTGTCCCTCAGGCAGCGGCAGCTGGAGGAGCTGCAGGTGTTGGCTCTTCACTTCCATGAAGCCCTGGAGCCTCTGGGTGAGTGGCTGAGCACCACTGAGAGACGGCTGAGCTCTGCCGAGCCCATGGGCACACAGACAGCCAAGATCACACAGCAGATCATGAAACACAAGGTATGCGCGCAAAGGTTTCTTTTTCACCTCTCCACACGCGGGTGTTTTGTCTTTTCAACCTCGGGTTATGTTTTCAAAAAGAAAAAAATGTCGAGGAAAAATTGATTTTTTTTTACTGCAGTTTTTAATGTGTTTGATAAAGTAAAACCTAAACATAAAGCTCTGTGTTTTCTTTCAAGGATAAATGAATATACGGTAATGCATGATTATTCCAACTTATCAGCAAGTTCTTTTTCATATGTTTTCCCAACAAGGAAAACATGTAAAAAAGACCAAAACATAAATAAATGAATAAGTACTTGACAACTTTACAAATAAAGTACTCTGGAATCCAGTGTTTCAAATGTAAAACATGGATATTGACAAACTCACAAACGCAAACTTGACAAATGTAATAGAACATGACGTCGCTCCAGGCTCCACTAATCAACACTTAAAATACATATTAACAAATAATAATAATAAAAACTTTTTTAAAAACCCTGTTTTAACCCTAACCCACAGGGTGGAAGTCAAGAGGTTAAAACTCTGTTTTAAATTTAAAATGAACTAAAAATGAAAATAAAACACAACACTGGGTGGAATAAAAAGTAGCTAGTTGAAGACTAGACTAAAACTCATAATTAATAAATCAATAAATGTTGCCTTTTCTGGAGTGACAGTTATTCCACTGAAGCATTCACAGCGTCATTCTCTCTCAGATCACTTCATAAGAAATATGTTGAAAGTTAATTATTAAATTAATGATCAATATCACCCCAATAAGATACAATGCTGAGGAGGAATCAATAAATGATTTACATTCCCAAACACTTCCTTTACTCCTTTATCATTTTTTTTGTTTTCATTTACTAGTTAATTTTCAGTTTTTTGTGGTTTTCTTCGAAATATGGTTTCTTCTACTGCTTTCATTGATGTTTATGATTTCCTTTTTTTATTTTTTAATCTATGATTTGTCATTTGCATGCTCATATTTTGAGTTTTCATCCATCTGTTTTTTCCTTTTTTTGTTGTTTCTCGTGTCCTTTTACCTTCCTATAACACACACACACACACACACACACACACTTCCCAGGCTTTCCAAGAGGACGTCTCCTCACGAGAAGCCGAGGTCGACCACCTCGAGTCCCTCGGCCAATCGCTGACGCCGCTCAGCTGCTCCGCCGACCGCGATTGGTTGAGCGAGCGCGTGGGCGGCGTGAGGTCGGGCCACTCCGACCTCGCCGACTGGTGCTCACGGCGGGCGGCTCTGCTGGAGCAGGCGCTCGCCAACGCTCAGCTGTTCGGAGAGGACGAGGTAGAGGTGCTGAACTGGCTGGCCGAAGTGGGTCAGAGACTCTCGCAGGTCTCTGTCCAGAGTTTCCAGCCTCAGCTGCTCGCAGAGCAACACAAACACACCCTGGTACGACTTCATCGACACACGATGACTCAAGACGTGACGGTTCTGAGCAACTTTGTTGTCTACACAGATAACAAGAGAGTGTATAAATAGTATTTATAGCCTTTTCTGTTGTTATAGATGTCAAATTGTGTTTGACAAACCTCATTTGGAGAGTGTTTCCTTCTTATTTAAACTCTAAGTTCATGTAAAGTATAAACACATTCTTGTGAGAAATGTACACACAGCCAGATTGTGTCAAAAATAGTAATTACCTGCTCCATGCAGCGTGTTTGTTTGGGGTATAAAGAGCAGATTTGGAGCACAATAGTGCACTTTTATCATTTAAAATGTCACACGTGTGTGAATCTGAATCTTCTGCATTAATTCTTCTTCTCCTCAGGCTCTAAATGAAGAGATCGTGAGCAGGAAGAAGACGGTGGACCAGGCCATCAAGAACGGACAAGCTCTACTCAAACAGACGACCGGTAAAATCAAAAATGCTGCTTGTTATTTAGACGGGAATCCAATGCAAAAACACAGAGAAGATCTAGTGTATGTCAACATACTTTAAAATGGTTTATCAGATGTCGGCAAACACACCAGAATCCCCTCGATATGATTAATGACTAAAACAGGAGACTGAATTTTATGTTTGTTCCCTCTTTTACTATATTTTTGTTATGTTTATTCATTTTGCACAATGTAGAAAATGTATATCTACATCTGCTGCATATGTTAATTTCACGTCAAAGGAAAAACATATACAGTATAAAAGTCCTGTATTGTGCATCTCTATTTTTTATACCTCCACTGTGCCTCTTGAAAACATCTTGAGCAAAATCTTTCAAGATTTAGGTGACCAAAAGGTCAAGGTCGCTGTGACCCCACAACCTTTGGGAATATTCTTTAAATTTAGCACTCATTTTTTAATTTAGACAAGAAAGATACATGTTAAAGGTGACACCTGCATCACAAAACATTAATCATTTCTCTACATGCACAAAAACAAAGGGTTTGTTGATTTACAGCTGGTGATTGATTAGTTTTTATTGTTTTAAATGTTCATAGAACTCCTAAATCCACAATAATAGCAGGTTCAGTAAAAAAAGAGAAAACAAATTGGGACAGTCAAGCTGTGTTTGTTGTTGTAGTTTCACGTCCAAACCGCACATTTTCAAACCAGCGGTGAACCAAACTACAACATCTGGTCTCTTCACATATCCTGATATTAGCCATGCTGACAGGCAGCAGGTTTTTACCCTCGTGTTTACATGTGTGGACACTTTTTGTGGTCTGTTGAAATAAGGCTACTGGGAGATGTTAATATTTGTGTTTCAAGATATTCAGAAGGATATTTTCTCCGTCTCCTCACACACGTGTGACCCGTGTGTCCGTCCGCAGGCGAGGAGGTTCTCCTCATCCAGGAGAAGCTGGACGGCATCAAGTCTCGCTACGCCGAGATGACGGCCAGCAGCAGCAAGGCGCTCCGCACGCTGGAGCAGGCGCTGCAGCTCGCCACGCGCTTCGCCAGCGCACACGACGACCTCAGCCAGTGGCTGGACAGCGTGGAGGCGGAGCTCAACAACGTGGAGCCCGACGCTGCACCGGCCTATCAGGAACGACAGAAGGTAGGATTATTAATGAGCTATTTTTCATCTGTAGTCCTTTAAGTACACTGAGTAAAAATAGACAGAAATGTCTAGTTAACAGAAAGAGTTCAACTTTTCGTGGGTGTATGTACATTTTCTTCTCCTTTTCTACTATTCTGTATTAAAATGTTTTAGTTAAAAGCATCAATGATGTCGTTAATCCACAGTTTATGAAGGTGATTTCCATGTGCTGTATATTATTACATTTCACTTGTTTGACAGTGAGTGTTTTTGGAACAAGAGTGAAAAAGTCGACATCTACCCACGGCA
The DNA here is from genome assembly GCF_958295425.1 of Solea solea. Classification (NCBI taxonomy): domain Eukaryota; kingdom Metazoa; phylum Chordata; class Actinopteri; order Pleuronectiformes; family Soleidae; genus Solea; species Solea solea. The sequence goes on along the minus strand of NC_081153.1, from coordinate 7,071,412 downwards.
TCTGTTCTTCACACACCACATTTCTCACACACGCGTCGTCTGTGCAGCTCGTCTCCTTCTGCATTCTTTTAGTTTCACTTCACATGACTTTTACTCAGACTTTGTAACAACTCGATTCATCTTAACAGATTATTTCTCCTCTCGTGGAGGAAAGAAACTGTGAACAGCTATTCTGTTGATAACTCTCGTCTGTGAGAGCATTTTCAGCCGCTCCACTATTAAGTCACCTACAGTCGAGTTACCATAGAAACATTGATTCTCTCTGAACCCAATAACAGTTTCTAAAAGCTGTTGAAAGGATTATTGTCATTTCATTTGCTGCTCTTTCTTTTTTTCTTCTCTACAATGACATTTTCATTTATCATTTAATGTGTTTTCATTGTGTCACGCTGGTAAAGAACATTACAGTTACCACAGAAAGATTCCTGCTCTGGATGAGTTTTAATAAAGTAAATGAAGGATTAAGTGTATTAAATCTTATTTTACAGCTTTTGCATTTTAATTCAAGTACTTCATTTTTTAATTTTTTTTTTAATGCAGGAGCTGAAAAAAGTATCCGCAGAGAAGCGCCTGGTGTTGGACACGGTCAACGAGGTGGGAAGCGCTCTGCTGGACCTGGTTCCGTGGCGAGCCCGCGAAGGCCTGGACCGCCTGGTCGCCGACTCCCAACAACGCTATCGCCACGCGGACGAAACCATCACGCAGCGTGTGCAGCTGGTCCAAGCCGCCATCCAGAGGTCACAACAGGTAATACAGCCGCTTTCTGTGTAAACATTAGCATCAGATTTGCTTGTTTGATGTTTACTAACTCATCTTCTCCTTCAGTATGAAGAGGCGGTGGACGCAGAGCTCGCCTGGGTCGGAGAGACGGAGCGAAAGTTGTCGTCTCTGGGGCCTTTAAGTCTGGAGCCTGATGTGACGGTGGCTCAGCTCCAGGTTCAGAGAGCCTTCAACATCGACATCATCCGACACAAAGACACCGTGGACCAGCTCCTCAGCACGAGAGACGAAATCCTGGAGACCTGCAGTGAAGCCCAGAAGGACGCGCTGATGGTGAGTCACATGACGAGTGAATGCAGAGATTTTAAGTTTGAACACAGCGGGATTGATTTTATTGACCAACTTCTGCAGGTAAAGACCGATTCTCTGAGTGACCGCTACGACGCGGTGAGCCAGAGCCACAGTGAGCGCTTCTCGGCCCTGGAGCAGGCCCAGGTTCTGGTAGCTCGGTTTTGGGAAACCTACGAGGAACTAGAGCCGTTTTTGGGCGAGACTGAAACCCTCATCGCTCAGCTGCCGCCACCGGCCATCGACACAGACGCTCTCAGGCTGCAACAAGACCAGATGAGGGTAAGAGAGGACATCCAAAAAAAATCCACAATGGAACCACACAAAGTTTTGTCTTTTTGAATGAAGGGGTTTGTGAGTGAGTGCAGTAGAAACAGGTTCAGCAAAAATCATGTGACTGAATTTACTCCCGTATTTGTAGTCTGATATTAAGGCTTTTATTTGTACTTTATTCAAGGGCCTTGCTTTACCGAGGCCGCCATCTTGTGCTGTCATGTTTCTACAGCGACAGAAACAGAAAACCCAGCTAGAGCATGTGTTTTGAAGTTGAAGCACTCAGAATCCTGTGCTGTCACGTATCAAAAACAACTACTTGATTTCCATGTTCCCGTTCCCTCACGTCCTCTGCAGCTTCTCAGGGAATCCATCGCAGAGCACAAGCCTCACATCGACAAGCTGCTGAAGATCGGACCACAGCTGGCCGAGCTCAGCCTCCAGGAGGGGGCGACGGTGACGCAGCGCTACACCAACGCAGAGAAGCGCTACCTCGCCATCAAAGAGGAGGTGAAGGGTCGAGCTTCGGTGCTGGATGAGGCGGTGTCGCAGTCGGCACAGGTATGGCGACAACAATTTAACCGTTTTCTAAACTCACTATCGTAACTGCAGACCTGGGTCTAACTGTTTTCTTACACTAATTTGAGGCTTTGACACATGTTTGAAATTAAATTCTTACCATTTGCGTCTCAGTGGAAAATTGGTCATTAATGTTTTGGCCCAGGTCTGTTTACATTTACAACCTGTTTTTGTCGCGTCTGCTTCCCCAAATAAAACACTGACACCCAGTGTGATAATTTAACAGCATGAGTTTTATGTGCTTATGGTTTCGTCTCTGTTGGTTGTTTCACACTAAATGATCATGAGGATTTTATACTTTTTCACACCTTCAATTAAAGCAAAGTTAGTTTTGTATATTTTACTCTTCAAAAGTGTAATATCTTATGAGAAAGTGTCTTGTTAAGATTGTCAAACATAGTTTCTTAAAAACACATCCTTTCAGCACCTTAAGTACAAAAATGTCCATTACCAACATCAGTCCTGATTATAAAAAACTAAATTAATTAATTTTAACTATTTTCCGATTAGGCTTCCATTGGCTGCTTATAATACAACACTGCCACTGAAAAAGATTTCCATACCAAACAGGAAAATTGTTTGGCAGTGAAAGCAATTCATTTGACGCCAGAACCTCAGAATGGAAAAAAAAGTAGTATAACAAAAGGACCATAAGGTTGTGTGAGATCATATCACATTTATTTCTGTACATTTATCTTAGTTTTTTATTTGTTTTTGTTGCTGGAGTAACATTATTATTTTACTGTACTGCATGTCTCTGATTTAACTCATTCTTATTGTTTTTCCATCCACGTGCTGCTCCTTCTCTTCGTCCACCCGCACCTCCACGTTGTCCTCTTCCCTCACTCCCCCCATCCTTGTCTCTCCTCCCTCATCCTGTAACGTAACCTCAATGTCCCTCTTGTTCATGTTCAACGTCCCCATCATCCCTTGCATCTCGTTCTCTCCTCCATCCCACTTCCTCGTTCATTGTGGATGTGCTGTGTGTGTTGCACCCACCCAACCACCATTTTCTCCATGGTCACTGCTAACTGCAATCACCCAGCTGGTAGAGGTAAGATCACGGACTGACAAAGAGGTCAAACTGGCTCACAGGCTGCGGCCACATCACATGATTTTGGTCAAATGATGAAACGTGGATCAGCACTGAAGCAATTATAATAATAATAAAGTTTAATATTTAATATTACATTCCTCTTTTGAAAACGGTGGTGCACACAATATTGATTAAGCTTAGATCTTGTGACATTTCCCCGCACTGCACACAGAAATAAATATACACAGGAGTATACTGTATATATACAAGTAAAAAAAAGGACAATAAACAAATTCAATTAATTTCAGGCAGAGAAACCCAGAAGTTTACACAATGAGCAAGCACTAGGCATCATGTCTCCACCCGCCCCTGCACTGCTGCTGTATACACACAAACGCTCCCTCAGTCAGGTCTGATAGTTCTCCTTGTCACAGCCTGTTTTCAGATGAAAAACACAGCATTTGTGTTTACAAAGACAAAAAAAAAAAAGGGAAGTTACGCACTGCAGCTTTGAGTTCCCTATAATCATCTCATCTGTGCGTTCCAGGGGGAATTTCTGCTTTTCATAACTCTCACTCAATAACCACTTAACTCTAATAAATTCAGTCTTGCTTGTGGCTTCATTGATCTTACCATTGATCCAAATCATGTGTTTGCCAAACCTGAGGAGCTGTTGGACTGAACTGAACTAGAATATCTGACTCCTTGTTGTGCAAGAACTAAACCTCGTCTAAACCTGGGACGTCCCTTTTTTTCTGTCGTGATTGTTTTAGTCTCAGATTTAGATCCTTGAAACTAGTCATCCATTTTGTGTGAGAAACAATCTTCCCCCCTTTTTTGGCTCCCTGGACTTTGTGGTGTAATGAAGCATTTTTAACCCAGTTGAGAATTACACTGTGAGATATTGTGTTTTCTTGTCCAAAAATGTCCCCCCGAGTCCTGAAAAGTGGACTGAAATGTCATTGTAGCTCCCTCTTGTGTGGTAGATTATGTGAAGTTTTGTCAGAGTTACACAACCTGGATGACATTATGAGAGTGAAGCAGTGAGATATTGAACCACAGAACTATTTGGCTTTAATTAGAATTTTCTTTTATCTGTACTTTTATTCATTCTGGAGTCTTTTAATTTGTAAACGTCTCTGGAGTTAATGCAGTCTGCCACAGATGGCTGACCACCCACATAACATATCACTACTATCCCACTTTCAAAATGTCACACAGTTATCAAAAATCCCAGATGCTCTCTCCTCCGCCTCCTCCTCCTTATAACTTTTTCCCTCTTCCGTCCTCAGTTTCATGACAAGATGGATCCGCTGTTGGAGACGCTGGAGGGGGCAGTGCAGCGTCTGAGGCAGCCTCCCCCCGTGGCAGCGGAGGTGGACAAGATCAGGGAGCAGCTGGCGGAGCACAGAGCTCAGGGGCTGGAGCTGGACAAACTGCTGCCCAGCTTTTCTGCCCTGTGCGCCCGCGGAGAGGAGCTGATCGGACGAGCCGCTCACGACGATCCCGCTGCTCAGGGTAATTGTACAGCACAATATTCTTATTGTACAAGAATATATGTACAATATAGAGTGTCGTATATCCTTTTTTTCCCCCACCCACAGCACTTTACTAAGGGTGCACCTGTGGCACAGATCTGTGCTGCGTGAGCACTAAGGGTTAAATGACACACTGTGGGAATGAAAGAGGCTTTTATTCTCTCAATCACAAGTGAAAGCATAGTGTTAGTGTTGAGAGGATATATTCACAAAAGTCCACACATGTCTTTCACTGATGAGCGTCTGACGCCCCCCTGAGGAATTCTGAGGAATTACCAAAACCCTGCTGATATTATGCCAAGCTGATCTGGTGCAATAAGAGAGGAAAATCCACTTTTCTGGATGTTTTCAGTCACACCGTTTTACATCACCAGCGCTCTGTTGCTGTTGCGCTTCCTCCTTGTTTTTGTCAGTCTTGATGTATCATTAATAATTTCCCAGAGTGACACAGAAACTAAAAGTTGAAAAAAAACAACGCAGCTTTAAGAATATAATTCAGTTTCTTTCATTGAAGAGCGTCTGGACATGATCGATCAGACATAAAAAAAAGGTGTGTCTGAGAGAGAAAACAACACTTCTCCACCTCCTCTGGACTCTAATTTAATAAAATCTGGAAAGGAAAGGAAAGTCTAAACTATAAGTGTAGGTGGAGATTATCACAGATTCTGAAGTTCTTCTGTTTTTGCTCATCTGATGAGAGTTCAGTAAAGAGAGCATGACAAAACTTGATAAATAAAAGTTAATAATCAACTTTTTTATATATATATTCATTCGTGCCTACTGCAGCTTTAATGCTATTATCGATCACATTTCACGTAGGGTCAAAAAAATTAAACTGCTTAATCGTGATATGTGATTTGTATGATTAATATTAGCAGACATCCAGCATGTGTCTGTTTTAGTTCATTTATTTCAGTCAGAAACGAGAGAGAACCACAACACGCTTCTGTAATCTGGTTGGTAAATATTAAACGTGACAGCTATCATGGGCTGTTGTCCAACTCAGTCACTGACTGAACAATTGACAGACTGGAATAAAGTCAGTGTTTCGCTGGCACAGTCAGCACTGCTGTTCTTCAGATTTGACTCCAACGCCGCCACATGATGAAACAAAACATGTTTTTCTTTTTGTCAAAGTGCTCTGCAAAGACTTTGACACTGTCCAGGCGTCCACATGGACATGAATGGACTCTGTGTGTACAGGGAAAGTGGGAGTAGATGGATAAAGATGTTCACTAACCACGACTGGACACTAGATGGCAAACTGAAACAAAGAAAACATTGTGATTCGATGACAATGCTGAATTTTCCACTGACTTTTCTCTACCAGTCTGTTTAAAACTCACCCCTTCTCTTCTCTTCTCTTCTGTCCTCCAGCCGTTCGTACCCGCCTCCTGCGCCTGCGATCTCTGTGGGATGAGATCCGGCAGCGAGCCGAGGAGAGGGAGGGCAAACTGAACGACGTCCTCGACCTGGCTGGGAAATTCTGGGCCGACGTGGCGGCGCTCCTGAGCACGCTCCGAGACTCGCAGGACATCGTGAGAGAGCTGGAGGATCCCGGTGTGGACCCTTCGCTCATCAAGCAGCAGATCGAAGCTGCTGAGGTACCGAGACTGAGTCTGTGAATTAACACTCAGGCTTGGGGGGAGGAATAAAAACGTCTGAATGACAGCTCTTTCTATTCTTTCTCTAGGCCATCAAGGCAGAGACGGACGGCCTGAGGGAGGAGCTGGAGTTTGTCAGGACCCTCGGGGCTGACCTTATCTTCGCCTGTGGAGAAACAGAGAAACCAGAAGTCAAGAAAACCATCGATGAGGTGAAAGATTCAAACTGCCAGAAAATAAATTGAATTTGTTTGTTTATTTTTTAATTATTTTTGCCTGTCCGGTATCCAAGTTGGTTGTAAAAGTCGTTGGAAGTGGTTTTAAAATGCAAATTAAACCAGATTTTTACATATCTGGCTAAATCAGATTTTAAAATTTTCCCCATACAATTCATATAATTCTCACTTTAATTGACATAGATTGCCGCATTTGCTTCCAAATAGATACCAACAATCTAAAACAAAAAATAAAGTCAAAGAAAAAGGAAACCAATCAAATAAAGTAAATAAACATAGGACATAGCAGCTTTATGTCCATGTTGAACATATCCATAAAACTAGATCTAAAATAAACAGAAAATTACATGATTTATCTGTGAAAAAAAGGATAAAACTGCCTCTTATCTAAATGTGTTTGTCCTTGTTTCTTCTCTCAGATGAATGCTGCGTGGGAAGGTCTGAATCGGACATGGAGAGAGAGGATGGAGAGACTGGAGGAGGCCATGACGGCCTCCGTGCAGTACCAGGATGCACTGCAGGTTCGTTTATCAGAAATGGAGAAGAGGATATAAACATTACAGGTTTTCTCTTTACATTAGCTTATCTGTGTCACTCTGTATCACCTCCAGTCTATGTTTGATTACCTGGACAACGCGGTGATCAAGCTGTGTGACATGCCGCCCGTGGGAACTGATCTGGGGACTGTGAAACAGCAGATTGAAGAGCTCAAGGTTCAGACACGAGTTTCTCTTTATTTTGTTCCATATCCTACTTATTTTATCTGTTCTTCTTCTCCAACTCACTTCTGCTTCTCTCATCTTTTCATTTGCCCGGAGCAGCAGTACAAGGTGGAGGTTTACCAGCAGCAGATTGACATGGAGAAGCTGTGCCACCAGGGGGAGCTGATGTTGAAGAAAGTCTCAGACCAAACAGACAGGGACATGATCCAGGAGCCACTGACTGAGCTGCGCCACCTGTGGGAGAACCTGGGAGATAAAATCACTCAGAGACAGGTAAGGAATCCACATCTGGCTCAAAGAAACTCTGTAGAGTCGAGCGTATTTGACAGCTGCTTTTCATTTCAGTGAAAGTATTTCAATTCCTATATTTAAGCCCACACGTCTGTGTCTTTTCTTTCCCACCACAGCACAAGCTGGAGGCTGCTCTGCTGGCTCTGGGTCAGTTCCAACATGCCCTGTCTGAGATACAGGCCTGGCTGAGCCACACACACACCACACTGGACACTCAGCGGCCGGTCAACTCCGACCCCAAGGCCATTGAGATCGAGCTGGCCAAACACCACGTATGTCTAAATCCAGAGAAAGAATCTGAGACTTCTAACCTTTTTTCCTTCTTCGTGTGACTCATAGCTCCAGAGCACATTGTACATTTGAAAATGTAGTTTCTTCTTATAGATTTTGACTCTTAAACTGAACTTTTTTTTGGCCCTGACGTTCTTTTCTTCTCCTTGAACAGACGCACTAAATAAAACGAGCTTTGTTGATTTAAACTCAAATATCTTCTGTTCAGCTCTGTGCTACTCACTTCTGCGTCAGATTAGTGTCATTCACAGCTTCCTTCCTCTTCACTCTCTGTTGTAGGTTTTGCGTAACGACGTGCTGTCCCATCACACCACAGTGGAGACGGTGAACAACGCAGCAGCCGAGCTGCTGGAGTCGTCGCCTGGCGATGAAGCCAGTCACCTGAGGGATCAGCTGGATCAGCTCAACCAGAGCTGGGAAAACCTCCTGCTCAAGACGCAGGAGCGGCAGAAGCTGCTGGAGGCCGCTCTGCACCAGGTACTCCCATCAAACTCAATCAAAACAATCAAGTTTCCTGTCTTTATTCTAATGCAGAGTTTTACTATAATAATAATTATTACTACTATAACACTTGATCTTCAGCGAGACCCCTTTTGATATCATGGTGCGTCTTCGATAAATGCACCGTGGACATGGAAATAGTTTTAAAAACCTGTTTTGACTTATTTTCTAGACCATGTTGCTGTTTTTACACCGTCTGTAACGTATATCACTGGTACAGCATGTAGAGATTAGATTTGATTTGATTAGACTTTATTGATCCCACACCAGGAAATTGACTTCAGTCACAGCAGCAAAAGAGGTCGAGATTTAGAAATAGAATATAATAACCATAATATACAGTTTTTTAACTATGGAAAAGAACATGTAACATTGCAGTGGTAGAGGGTCATTATAGATATAATGCACAGATTAATACCAGGAATTACTTTTCTCTCTTTTTCTTCTCTTTACGAAATGTGTCATTTTTTACATAGGATTGAAAGCAGTATGAACAGCACCAGCAGTAATTAATGTGATTAAAGCTCTTCATTAAATTCTAAATGACTGAACTCATGTCACCCGTTGTTCCTCCGCAGGCTGAAGGTTTCCATGGTGAGTTAGAGGAGTTCCTCCAGTGGCTGAGGAGGACGGAGAGCCAACTGTCAGCCGCCAAACCAACAGGCGGTCTCCCAGAAACAGCCCGAGAGCAGCTCCAGCAGCACATGGTAACAGCGAGTCATGTTACACCAGTTTACACACAAACGACACGTACGATTCACACTGACGCTGAGAAACATGTTGAAACATTTAACATGTTCACCTTGACTTTTATATTTTGTTGCCTCCTGTAAAAAGAAACTGTTCCTCATAAACTGATATTTAAGAGCAAATAAATTTCCCTTGCAAAGGTTCTCAGAGTATAAGCTTACACGTGTGTTTATACACAGAGACACTTGCGGCATACGGTGGCTATGAAAGTTTAATAACATCCATTGTTGTAAAGTGAAACCCTCGGCGTTTACACCGAGTCTCGCTGAGTAACGTCCGTCTCCTCTGCTGCGTCTCCAGGAGCTTCAGGCTCAGCTGACTCAGCGAGCAGACCAGTACCATCGCCTGCTGGACCAGGGAGAGTCCATGCTCCTGGCTCGAGGAGGAGAGGAGGCAGGACTCGGTACCACCCAGACCCAGCAGAACCTGGCCATGCTGCAGAACAAGTGGGCCAGCCTCAACGGCAAGATGGACGACCGCAGGGTGAGACTCCCCGCTCCTTTTCTTCTCTCGCTTAATCTCCTATATTCTGCTCATGTCCTGTATCTGATCTTTGTCAGATGATGTAGAGTAGGTTTTGTTAACTTTTAATTATTAATGATTTAAATTAATTTAGATTCAAGGTCTCGATGTCTTTTGAACTGCAGGTCAGAGGCAGCACGTTGTCAAAACTGTCTCCATTATCTGTGTGGGACGAGGCAAACTCTCTTAACATGTGACACCTATTTTATGGACAGTCTATGATCTTGACACATGTCTCATTTAGACTCTATGTTTTTAGGTTTCTTTGCAGCATAGGATGTTTTTGTTGGTGCTGCAGCTCCATAAAATAACCTAAAACCAGGGTAGATGCAGAAAAACAGCCAATAAAATACATTTATTTTTGATTCAAGTTCAGAGCACTCATCTGTCTCCGTCATCTGTGGGGGTCGGGCAAAATCTGATCAGTTTCTGTTTTACAACTGAGACACTGACCGCTTTCATTTCATCTGTGTTTGACAGGCAAAACTGGACGAGGCTGTTTCCTTGGCAACAGGCTTCCAGACGTCCCTGCAAGACACCATCAACTGGCTGACTCAGGCTGAGCAGACCCTGAACATGGCGCAGCCGCCCAGCCTCATCCTGGACACTGTGCTCTTCCAGATCGATGAGCACAAGGTGATTTATTAAAAAAACACTCCTGTCGTGAGAAAACACTGTTACACACACTTGAAGATTCCTATAACCAGACTTGTGTGTGTGTGTGTGTGTCCAGGTGTTTGTGAATGAGGTGAACACCCACAGGGAGCAAGTCCTGGCTCTGGAAAAAGCCGGCTCTCAGCTTCGTTTTGCCAGCCTGAAGCAGGACGTGGTTCTCATCAAAAACCTGCTGCTCAGCGTCCAGGCTCGCTGGGACAAACTGGTCCAGAGGTCACTGGACCGCGGCCGACACCTGGATGAAGCTCGGAAACGAGCCAAACAGGTATTTAACAAAAAATTACACTGACAACGACGGTCGTCTTCACTAAATTACTTAAATTTAATATATGTTACAGACTTCCATCTGTCCCGTTTATCCTCATCACTGTTGTGCGTTACATTAAAGATCACACTTCTGTTTGAACATCTGAACAATTCATTGTTTTTAAATCACTTTTTAAAGTGAAACAACAATTAGCAAAGCACAAAAATCTTCATTTAACATGTCATTCTTACTAAATTCTCATCTGCATTAAATAATCAGTTAAGATTTTTTGAAGAAGTTGCATTTTTCCCATTTCATTCAGACCTACTGCACATTCTACTGAAACCTTATTCCATATATATTCATATCCTGCATTCATTGCTTTTCAAAGTGTAATCAGCTTAATTGTGATTGATCCTTAGTTGTCTGTAATCGTATTTAGTTTTCTAATACTTCATATGTTAATACTCACTTGCTGATAAAGCAAGTTTGGATTACTTTCATGTCATTTATCAGTAAATAACTGAATTTGATTATGAATGTATGAGAATATCAAATGTTTTTAACTCTTTCTTTAGTTCCACGAGGCCTGGAGGAAGCTGACAGACTGGCTGGAAGAAGCAGAGAAAAGACTGGACTCAGAGCTGGAGATTTCCAACGAGCCGGACAAGATCAAAATACAGCTGACCAAACACAAGGTACTGTATCCAGATTTTCCTTTTTATTTTTATTTTTTATGATTTCTTTATCTACAGAGTCTGCATCCTCATCCCTGTTTGTCTGCACACACGCAGGAGTTTCAGAAAGCCCTGGGTTCAAAGCAGCCGATGTACGACACCACCGTCAGGTCTGGGAAAGCCATGAGGGACAAGGCTCAGCTTCCTGCTGACACTCAGAAACTGGATCACCTTGTCGGAGAAGTCCGGGACAAGTGGGACACCGTCTGTGGCAAGAGCGTGGAGAGGTCAGAATATAACTCTCATTATAACACACAGAATTTTTATATGAACAAGGTGAGTAAAATCTCTGTTCTCTCTTCTCTGTCCAGACAACACAAGCTGGAGGAGGCTCTGCTGTTATCAGGACAGTTTGCAGAGGCTCTTCAGGCTCTCGTCGATTGGTTGTACCGTGTAGAACCTCAGCTCGCTGAAGATCAGCCCGTCCATGGAGACCTGGATCTGGTGTCCAACCTCATGGACTCACATAAGGTGTGTAAACGGGACAGACTTGAGTAGAGTTTCTGGAAAAAACTGTTGATTGTTAGGTTTCAGCCACAGGTTGAAATCAAAAACACTCATGTTTTGGGATCACAGTTCTCACAGAGCTTAACACATATAAAATTGTGTTTAATGTCCAAATCTCAACAAAAACATCCTATACTGCAAAGAAAAGTAGAGTCTACTCTGGATGTTTTTGTTGGTACTGCAGCTCCGTAAAAAGGACCCGAATTTAGTGTAGATGCAGAAGAACAGCCAATAGGAGCGCTTCCTCTCACTGAACTGCCCTGTGGTTGGTCAAAGCCTTGAGTCATATTACAGATTTAGCTGTGAGGCGTTCAAATCTACCTATTGTTCCTTAAAATGAGTAACTGCCCTCATAACACTGTTCAATTTCTGACATCTAAACCCACAGGCTTTCCAAAAAGAGCTCGGAAAGAGAACCAGCAGCATTCAGGCTCTGAAGCGCTCGGCCCGGGAGCTGTTGGAGACTGGCCGCGATGACACCGCCTGGGTCAAAGTTCAGCTCCAGGAGCTCACCAACCGCTGGGAAACCGTGTGTGCTCTGTCCGTCACCAAGCAGACGCGCCTGCAGCACGCTCTCAAACAGGTCAGAGAAGAAGCTGCACAGATAATACGCACAACTCTGTCCTTTGTCTTTTTTGTTCTTCTTTTCTTACGTTACCTTCTCTCTCCATCAGGCAGAGGAGTTTCGCACGTCGGTGCAGGTGATCCTCGAGTGGCTCTCAGAGGCGGAGCAGACGCTTCGTTTCCGCGGCGTCCTCCCCGAGGAGGCGGAGACTCTGCAGGCGCTGCTGCACACGCACCGCGACTTCATGGGCACGGTGGAGGAGAAGAGGACGGATGTCAACAAAGCTGCGGGCATGGGAGAGGGAATCCTGACGCTGTGTCACCCGGACTCCATCACCACCATCAAACACTGGATCACCATCATCAGAGCCCGATTTGAAGAAGTAAGAGAGGGGCGGAGTTAGAAAGGCTTTGGTGAAACAGTGTTTCACGGGTTAATGCATATAAAGACCTCCTGTTAATCAGCACCTTCACTCTGCAGGTGCTGACGTGGGCGAAGCAGCACGAGCAGCGGCTAGAAACAGCTCTGACCGAGGTGCTCAACAACGCCAACCTGCTGGAGGAGCTGTTGTCATGGTTACAGTTCGCTGAGACCACTTTGGTCCAGAGCGACGCAGAAGCGCTTCCTCAGGACATCCCTCAACTTAAAAAACTCATCACTGAACACCAGGTGGGTTTATACTTCACCCTTATATCCCACAATGAAGTATTTTGTGTGTGTTATTCATTAACAGTTGTATTTATCGCGGTCTGTGTTTGTTGTTCTCAGATGTTTATGGAGGAGATGACGAGGAAACAGCCCGACGTGGACAAAGTGACAAAGACGTACAAGAGGAAACCAGCAGAGTCTTCCAGCAGCCTGTCAGAGAGGAGAGGAGCTCGTACGTCCACCTGTGTTTGCCTTGTCACGCACAAATATTATGATCTCCCACTTTTGGCTCACTCTCACTTACACTTAAATCTCTTGTGACTTCCACAGGAAAGCAGCAGCAGCAGCAGCATCAGCAGGCAGCCATGCAGCTCTCAGGAGGAAACCCACGTCTCAACCAGCTGTGTGCGCGCTGGCAGCAAGTGTGGCTGCTCGCTCTCGACCGCCAACGCAAACTCAACGACGCTCTGGACAGACTCGAGGAGGTATTATCTTAATATTTATACCATAAATTGAGTAAAATAACTTTATAAAACCTTGTATTTAAAGCTGTGGTGCATAACTTTCAAAGATAAACAAATGACATGCTCTACGTGACATGGTGTTAACATTGCCGGAACAACACAGGTGTTCATAAAGTGAGACGGCTCTAAACAGGTTAGCGTTTGAGGTTTCAGAAGTGAATTCTACTGCTCAAAAAACCTGGTCTTTCAGAAGCTTCTTGTCTCCACCCGCCCCTGCGCTACTGCTGTATACGTATAAACGCTCCCTCAGTCAGGCCTGATAGTTTTGCTTGACAGAGCCCGTTTTCAGATGAAGGAAACGGCAAACAAATAATGTAACTTAATTTCTGACCAAACAGAGGCTGAATAACAACATCAACGACGACAACAGCAACAAATAATTACGCACTGTAGCTTTAAGCTACTTTCCTGGCCAATCAAAGCTGTGTTCACCTTTCCATGTTATCACTCTGACTTGAAACATTACACACGTGTTCTTCTTTCAGCTCAGAGAGTTTGCCAACTTTGACTTTGACGTGTGGAGGAAGAAGTACATGCGCTGGATGAACCACAAGAAGTCCCGCGTCATGGATTTCTTCAGACGCATCGACAAGGACCAAGACGGGAAGATTACACGGCAGGAGTTTATCGACGGCATCTTGGCCTCAAGTAAGTAATGAGTCAGAGTTTATAAAAACAGAGGAATATTTATTTATTTATTTATTTATTTATTTACTTATAAATATAGTCAAGATTACATATCGGAGTCTTTTGTTTTCCTCTTTGTTGCAGAGTTTCCCACCAGTAAGCTGGAGATGACGGCGGTGGCAGACATCTTTGACAGAGATGGAGACGGTTACATCGACTACTACGAATTTGTCGCTGCGCTCCACCCCAACAAGGACGCGTACAGACCAACCACTGATGCCGACAAGATAGAGGATGAGGTAAATGCATAGTTATAAAATCAACACATGTCCGATTGACTGAGTCTGTCCTCTTAAGAAAGGCTCGAACACGCCAAGCCCGAGACAATATTGACCAGACATGACACAGCCAGAGTTAGCTGAAGAATGCACTGACATCACGGTTATAGAATGTGAATCTAAAGGTTGTTGTTTGTTTGTTGTGCAGGTGACGCGACAGGTGGCTCAGTGCAAATGTGCCAAGAGGTTCCAGGTGGAGCAGATAGGAGAGAACAAGTACCGGGTAAGTTTAATTCACTTCATCAGTTTTAGAATCGACATAGAAAATAAACATATTTATAGGGTAAAAAAAAGAATATAAACATTTATTATTATAATTGTTTGATGTATGATTGTTAAAAGACCTGGGGTCAAAACTGTTTACAAATGTAGTTTTTTCTGTTGGCAAATATATTAGCAATTTTTAATTTCTGCTAGATTTATTAACACTTGTGAATCTGTAACTTGACTTTATTTGTTCAGTGTGCACAAACTGTTTGACCACACTGTGTTTGTTCATGTGTTCATCACGCAGCAGTGAACAGCTCACACACTCCGGAACTTTAACCCAGCACTTTATAATGTCTTCATGTCCCATCATGGTGTCATCCTGTGAATCGTCTGAATCATAACAAGTCCCAGTATCATGAAACAGGATTTTAACATGTGAATGAACGCCTCACAGAACTCCAGGACTGTCAGCTAACCCGCCTTTGTCCTCACCACAACATTAACATTCATGCGTACGTGTGACTGCGTAGATTCACAACAGACTGCTGGGTATCAAAGAGCTACAGCTCAAATTCTCTTTTATTTTAATTTTTTATTGACCTTTAACACCAGAAAAAGTAAATACCAGTAAATACAACAGTCAAACGGTGTAAATTAAATTAACATTTATCTTTAAGTGAAAAGAACGTCGGTCTGTTGAACCCATAACTGTCTAAAAGTTTGTTCGACAGGCTTCAATCTTGGCAGGTGACTTACTGAGGCCACCAGTGTGAGCAGCTCTGACTTTGACATTGTTGTGATAAGAAATACAAGAGATATCAGGCAAAAAAGCAGGCCTACATTGAATGGGACTTAGTGTCTCTTTAATAAATCTGTAAAATCACTTGTTTTCAATTGTTTGTTTTCCTTCTTATTTCCCCATAGCTGCTCACTGCAAACATAAAGAAATCAAACGTTGAAAAAATGTTTTCTTTGCTATGGACGCAAAAGAATGACAGTTTTAAACATTCCTCTCTAACTCTTTTAAAGCTGCATTAGATTGATTGTCATGAAATATCAGGCCCTCGTTTATGGCTATGGAAATCAAAATTCTACACTTATACAAACTTACTTATGGGTAGTATTTTAAATTTCTGCCCATAAACCCTCTTGTGTTACATATTTGAGCTTTTAAATGTGAAATACCATGATATAAAAATATATAAACTAGATGTTTATGCCCAGCAGTCAGTGTGTATCTGTGCCATTAACCCTCACAGTTTTCAGCAGCTTCTCCTGGATTGACCATCACTACCTGTGTGTGTGTGTGTGTGCGCGTGCGCGTGTGTGTGTGTGTGTGTCCACTCTGTCATTATCCACTGGGTAATGAGCTCCGGTGTCAAAGTGCAGGACACTGGACACTGGTCAGGCTGAATGTACAGCACCTCTCTGTCTTCTGTCTTCTGTGTGTGTTTTAACTTCACTTTTCTAAATTCACACCTCCCATCTCACTTACAACAGCAGCACACTCTTATCATCCACTGCATCTGTTCTGCTTACGCCACTAATATTCAAAAACACACACATACACACTCAGCTGTTAGTACATCAGAAAACTTCAGTTGTACATGATGTTTCACTCTTTCTTCTCTGTCTTTCTTTCTCCTCGTGTTCCTCTGCTCCGCGTCTGCTGGATTTATTGTAGTTCTTCCTCGGGAACCAGGTAAAGTGACAAGTGACGCTGCTCATGACATGGACGTTGTGAAATCTGCTCCACACTTCACCCACCAATGGAGTGCTGTCCTCTCTCCTCTCACACATAAAAACACACAGTAATTCTATCATAATCATGTTTAAATCTCAGGAGGAGGAGGAGGAGGAGGAGGAGCACACTCCCGTTGTGTCTTTGTGACGTGTGAGCAGGTTTCACCGTCCTGACTCGTGTTCTTACTGTGATTTGTTTGGTGTTGAAAGTGACAAATTGCACAATGTGAGGCAGGCGACAGCGACATGGCTGAAGTGGTAATTAGTGGTTGGGTGATATATAGCGCGCTTTGGACTGAGGCTGGAGAGCAAATCAAGCTGCTTGGAGAGAGACTCAGAAAATTCCTTCTGTGCTGGTGTTGCTTTGGACTTCTGCTTTGCTGCGTGGGTTGAAATGTCATCATTTTTCAATTTAAAATCTTGAAAAAGAAGTTTTTTTCTCTGACTTTAGATGATCATATTTTTGGCGGCTGGGTGACCTGGGCTGACAATCAGCAGATTGACTCTTAAACTTCTGGCAGTGCATGTTAATTTTTTTAATGCATGAAGTAGAGGAGATTATCCGTCCTGTTTGGTGTGATTCTGGAGAAACAACTGTCGTTTTACTCACAGACTTTCTCCTCGTCTTTCTCTGGTTCGTTTTTCTCTCCTCCTCCTTCTCCTTCCTCTCCTCCTTTCACCTCCTCAGTTCGGCGACTCGCAGCAGCTTCGTCTGGTGAGGATTCTGCGCAGCACGGTGATGGTGCGAGTCGGAGGCGGCTGGATGGCTCTGGATGAATTCCTGGTCAAAAATGATCCGTGCCGAGGTGAGTGATGTTTTCACACACATTTAGTTATTAACATGTTCTCAACCACACACACACACACACACACACATAATCACATCCTCTTTCTTCTCCTCTGTCACACTTTTTTTGTTACATACTCTACATTTACATTTATTTTATCACTGCAATTTAGAAGAATAGAAATAATTATAAATATGTAATTCTTTAAAAAAAATAAAGATCTTAGGGGCTCGTTAGGTGGCATTCATAAAATGTGACAAAACAGTTTTTAAGATAAGATTCATATGTTTAACATTCAAAAAACTACCTTTTACCTTTTCTGTGTAGAGTGATCTCAACCTTAAAAACACACTAAAAAATGAAAAACATGGCTTATCAGTTTAATTGTGAAATCATTCATTCAGTTAGGCCAAAAGCAAACCTGAAAACATTTTTCCTCTGTATTCTGCTCTTAAAATTATACTCAAAATCAAACAAACATCGCACTTCTTTTTAGGAAAGCAAAATCGTTCTTTATGCGTTTACACACAGTGACACCAGGAATAAAAACACAAAAACACCTGCAGTTTGTCAGCAGGTGAAGCAGGAAACTGTCTCACTTTTTCCCTCCAGTGTTTGTTTCCAGTGACGTCTACAGTCAGTCGGTGTTTCCCCCTCTCTCTCTCTCTCTCTCCACGTCTCTTCCCCTAAATCTGTCGCATCCTCTGTCGATCCTGGAGGAACTCATCACGTGTTATCTCTGTATATTCACGGCCTCTTCTCTCCTCAGTCTCCGTCCTGTCCTGTTTTTATTTTTTCAAATTTTCTCTTAAATATAACAGTAGTATTGCATGGTGCATGATCCTCGGTTCTCTCCCCTCTTCCTCCCCCCCTTCTCTTCCTTTTTCTCTTTCCCCAGTGCAATATCCAGGACTTAAGATTCTCCGCTCCGACTCCAGTAGCTCCATCTCATCTCGTATAGGTTGGACTTCTCATCTATCTCTTTCACTCTCTTCTAACCGCTCGAGTTTTCATCATCTGCTGTGTTTTGGTCACTTTTTTAATGTTGCTCCTGGACTTTCTCTCGCTCTCTCTTCGAGATTCTTCTCTTTGCTCTCTTTTTTTCTCCTCTCTGTATCTTTTGTTTTGTTTTGTTGGTTTGGCCGTGTTGCTGTGCCTCGCTGACGATGATCACCTGACAAATGTTATGTGTCCTCACTATCTGCTCCTCCCCTCTCCTCCTGACCTCCCTCGAACTCGCGCAAGCACTGAAATACTGACATGTTCATAATTTTTAAACAGGACTCAGTGATACTCATCTCACCTGAGTGTATGTGTGTGTGTGTGTATGTGTGTGTGTGTGTGTGTGTCTGTGTGTGTGTCTGTGTGTGTGTGTGTGTGTGTGTGTGATTTTCTTCATCCCACCATGAGCATGCAGTTATTTCACATTGTCTCTTGTGTCTCTCAGTGACAGTCACTCCTGGCTATTTCTGCTGCCGAGGTATCTACACTTCGTCTCTGTGTCTCACTCCATTTTTCCACCTCTTTCGCTCTTCATTCGTCCATCTTCATCCAGCTGTCACTCCCCATCTTTAATCACAGCTGTCTTCCATGTGTCTATATATATATATATATATGTGTGTGTGTGTGTGTGTGTCTGTGTACAGTTTATAACTGTGGTCAGGTTTGTGTGCATAGGCACTGACATCACTTTTGTCTGTGTGCCATGTTTGCATCATGCTTTCCTCACTCACAACAAAAGCAGGATTTGGCCAAACCCTGGTCTTTCTATGTAATTTTAATTCAACGTACTATTTTCTAGATTATCTGACATTGCAAGAGTTTTTTTTAATTTAAGTGATAGTTCTGGTGTGGTTGTATGAGGCAAAGCATTGATTTCACTGTTTGCACCAGGAACTACTGGGACACTGAAAACATGGCATGGAAACACTAATTTTAGCCACTTAACAATGTCTGCTTAAGTTTACAGTATCATAAAAATATGTTTTCTGCTGTTAAAGAGCCTTTTCTGGTGTTTGTAAACCTCCTACATTCTGACACCAAATTCCATAGAGAAAATCAGTGTTTTTAGCTCACAGGGACACAGGCTTTGCTGGTCCACTGCTGCCTCATTTGTTGGGTTTGTGTCAGTTAAGTAAATCCTAAGAAACACGTTTGAATATACTGATGGAGACAGCAGTGGATAAACGGCTCCTCTGTGCTGTCATGTAAAATGAGTGATTTTCTCTATGGGTTTTGGTGCAGGAGAGAAACAAATCTGAAACAAATCAACATAGACAGTTCAGTTTCCAGTCAGGAAAGGCTCTTCAGTGGCAATATAAAGGAACAAACGTATCCTTAAGATATTGTGTACTTGAGTAGGTGTAGATTTTAGTACGTAAGCCTTCTTTAAGTAGCTAAAGTCTTATTTTCAGCCGTGTTTTCAGTGAAAGTGACCGCCATTGGCGAAGATAGTGCCTCATACAAAAAATACCTGAACTATCACTTTAAATTTTTTCCTACATTGACCTCTCTCAGAAACACAGTAAATGCTGTTCTGTGTAACTGTAAAGAGTCAGTGAGTGTGTGTAAGACCTGGGCGTGGCCAGCCTGGGTTTCTAATAAAGCTGGCTTCCAACGCAGCTCCTTTAAATGTGATGACTGCTTGGTGGGATACACAATTACAGGGTGCACCTGGCTGACTGGCTGGCAGGCGTTGATAGGGGACGTAATTGCAGGGTGCACCCATTTAATTGACTGGCCTTGCTGTTTAGTTGCTAAGGACGGTGGCTAGGAATTGCACTGCTGCTACAGCTAGCTGCAGCACTCTTTTTCTTCTTTTTTTAAATCAGTTTTCCATCTTGTTTTACTTCCATCCTCTATCTATCTGTCTATCTATCTACCTATCTGTCTATCTATCTACCTATCTGTCTATCTACCTATCTCGCTTTTCCCGCCTTTTTGTTGTCTGCTAGCGCTGCTGCACTACTTTCTGTGCGAGAATGCTGCTGAGTGTCTTTTAAAGACACGGGAGAAACTCCTTCTCCTGATAAACATAAACATAAACATAAACCAGGCATGACAGTGTTTTTATACACATACTGTGTATATGCTACGCTGAACTGTGTATGCTCCTTCACAGAAAAAAAAAGGACCTCAAATGGGAACGCATGTTTTAAAAAAAAAAACAAGAGAAGAGAGGCTACTGTCAGATATTCTTTAAAGCAAATACGCAATGAAAGTCAACAACATTACTTTTTTTCTTGAACAATAGTGGAGAAACGTTGTTTATAAAGTCAGCTGCCTTGCTATTAGATAAAAGATTAATATTGTTCTCACATCAGAAATCTAAATATGAAAGTACAGGCAGCAACTGATTAGCTTAGCTTAGCATAAAAACTGAAAATGGTTAGCTCCAACTTATTGACATGTCGTACACAAAAAAACAAGATGCCAATTCTCTGACTTTCGTTGCGTATCAGATTCACTAATTTATCTCTACTTTTGCACAGAAACTCACTCACTCACTTACAAACAACTCGACTGTGATGCACTTATTTCAGAACTCCACTCCCCCCCAAACATTTGCTCTTCGCACAAAAAACATGCACGTGCTCTGATGTTTGCAGCCAAGGAAGCCCTGACTCCCTCACGCTGCTCGCTACCTCTGCCGCCCCCTGCTGGAGGAAAACTGTCAGGAGACGTCAGACAAACCCTCTTAAATGTCTCCGTTTCTGTCTTCAGCTCGTGGTCGTACAAACCTGGAGCTGAGGGAGAAGTTCATCCTTCCCGAAGGAGCCACGACAGGCCTGGCTGCATTCCGCTCCCGGGGACGACGCTCTAAACCTGGTTCCAGAAACGCCTCCCCCACCCGATCATCCTCCTCAGCCTCCCACAGCGGCGCCTCCCTCCCCTCCGCTCCCTCTGCCCCTGCCACACCAACAGCCTCCGCATCGTCCAGGGTAAGAGCTGAGTTCAGCTGATTTCTGGAATAATGATAATATGAATAAAATGTGTTAAATGCAGTTATTTATGTTCTGTTTCTCTCATTATGTAATAATGTTTCTGTGCATCTCAGGTTCACTGGTAATATAGAACAGATTCAGTAATAATGAATCTCTGCATCCATATTCCACGTTTTCTAGCAGTTTTAGGGCTGAAACTCAGACTTTTTTCATAATGGAATAATGCGTTGATTATTTTTCGATTAATCCAGTAGGTATTTGGTCCATAAAATGTTGAAAAATGTTCATCAGTGAGAAAATGATGTCCAAAAACAATTTTTTTTTGTTATTATATTATTTGTAAGTAATTATTAAAGATTATAAGAAAGATTTACTGAAACTTATCAAATTAACAGTTTATATGATATGATATTTAGGTCCTGAGTTCACTCGGACATTAACCTTTAGTTTAGATTTGGGAGCTTGAAGAAGAAGTGGAAAAAGTTCTTTTGTGACTTTTGTGGACATTAACGTTCTCACACGCACACAAAAATGTCCGACTCTCAGCACCTGCAACCTTTCAAACACATAAAACTCACAGTAGTTCGTCTCGTGTTTGTTTACTCGTCGTCGTGAGCAGCTGCAGGAAAAGTTAGTTTCAGAGGAAGCAGCTTAAATCGATCCTCACGTTCAAAGTCGTCGTGTGATTAAAAGTGTCAGGAGAAAACCCTGTGGTGTCAGTCAGATCATATGTAGTCATTACTGTTGTTCTTCATCTGATGTGTTTCATTTGACAGTTTGTTATTGTCTTAAAAAGCATGACGTTAGTGTGTGTGTGTGTGCGTTATATCTTGTTTACTTGTTGTCATCCACCTTGTTTACTTGTTGTCAGAAATCACCACATCCTTAACTGTGATTTCTATTTTTTGTTCCTTTTGTTTTTTCTTTCACCTTGTCGTCTTTTTTCCTCTCGTTCCTGTCGTTCCTGCTTCACATCGTTCCTCCTGCACTCTCCAATACACTGTAATTTAAAAAAAATAATAATAATCATCCGCTCTGATAAAAAACATACTCCCTCGCTATCAAACCATCAATTCCTCCTTCCCTTCACCTGCTTGTCTCCTACGCTGCTATGCTCTCCACCCTATCCTTCCTCCCTTCCTTCCCTTCCTTCAGTCCTCCAATACTCACTCTCGTGACTATGCCAAACCCTGGCTGGCACACAGTAAAACTCCAACGTCAACCAAGTGCCACTGCTGCCCAGATCTCGGTCACAGCCACATCACTCCTGGGCACGAGGTAACACACTCACCCCACAAATAAACCCCACCCACCTCCCCTGTCCCCGCGCTAATGCACTAACGCACACTCCCGGGTTCTCACACGCCACCATGTGCTCACTTTTACTTTTGCTGCTGTCGAGTGAAAACTTCAAAACGGCCAGTTTGAAAGTTTTCCTCGTTTTTAATTTTAGTTTTCCGTTTTATGAGTTAATGTCAAACCCTACTTGTAAAATAGTTTAAATAGTATCGTAAGTTTTCAATTAAAAAAAATACTTAGAAAAGGCATTGTGATTACATTTATGATATATTTTGTTTATGTGCAAATCATAATTTCTCTTCTGTCTTGCAGCTTTAAACCGTTTCATTTGTTTAATTTGGAGCTGAAACAACTGTTTAATCCATCAATGAGTTGATTGGCAGAAAGAAGAAAGTGGTTTCAGACAAAACGAGACATTTATATCAAGTCTCAATTTATATCAGTCTAGATTTAAAAAGATGACATCCTGGACAGCATTTTATGGAACAAAAGATGAATTTATAATGAAAAAGTCAAGTAAATTCTTCATATTTACTGTATAATGTGTGTTTGTGTCTATTTTTGTGTGTTTTATTCATGTATTGTTGTCAGTGTGAGGAGCTGTGGTTATCTGTTGCTAGCGTACACATGAGCTGCACAGTGGAGTTCCGCTCAGCTGATGTTTCCCGTGTGTTCCTGCAGGGGGCGGCGTCGGGGTCCAAACTAAAGCGGCCGACGTTTCACTCAAGTCGAGGATCTTTGACCGGAGAGAACGGAGGAACGACGCACACGAGCAAATCAGGACGGAGCGGTGAGGCGAAATTAAACCAGTTTTAGCTTTGAAGCAAAGAAATGTCATGCTAAGTACAGATTTAGAATAATCTACCTAATGTTGACCTCATGGTGGCGCTAGAAGGTTATTTAGATATCAATATGCACGGGTTTGTCAGAAAACTTTGACCTGCTCATTCGAGCTGGATCCAGTTTTCTTGGAATTTTACAGACTACAGACAGGAGAGATTCTGGATACCAGGAGAGGGGCGGAGTCTGTGTTAAGACACGCCTACTCACTCAATCTGATACATGGGACATTTTCTGGAAATTTTCTCTTCCATGACTGAATTTATCTAGATTTTTCAGTTTTTTACCAAAGTGATGGATCAAGCCAACCAAAGTTACCTGGTTTTAAATAAAGTAACTTATATTCTGTATTTGACTTCCTTTTTTTTTCTTCTTCCATTCAGATCCAAAGCGAGGAGCGAGCGGTGCGACCAGTCGCGCCGGCAGCCAGGCGGGCAGCAGAGCCAGCAGTCGCCGCGGCAGCGACGCCTCAGACGCATCCGAGCTCCAGGACGCTCGCTCCGTCTGCTCCGACACCTCGGACACGCCCAGACGACCAGGGGGCGGTGCCAAACCATCCAAAATCCCCACCATCTCTAAAAAGGCTCCGAGCCCGAAGACTCCGGGGTCTGCGAAGAAATAACAGCGACCGCCATTTTGGGTGTGACCGTCCATCTGCGGGACGAGAGCTGAAGTTTTGACTGATGTTTATCAGGGAAAGAAGGAAGTGGAACGACGAGTCCAATCTCCTTCTCACTCTTTCCGTGTTCTTGACTGAAACAGTAAAAAGGAGAGAAGACCTGGTTTTGTCTTTACCAGGTCAAAGTGTGCGAGGACAAAAACCTGACGCGTCCTCTCGAAGAAGTGAAGCCAGTTTGCCTTCCAGTCTCCTGCTTCCTCTGTCAACTGTTCCCTACACCGGTGAGGAACCAAACCATCCACGGACTGGACTTGATGCTGCCTTATTTAGTGTTACACGCGTCTGCCGCGATCAGACGCAAGCGACGCAGAACGTCGTTAAACTGCTTTATAACACACACACACACACACACACACATACGCACAGTTTCACTGTGAGGCGGTGAAAGGGAGTGGGACACAACACCACCACCACAAACACCATCACCACCACCGCCTCCGCCGCTGCTGCCGCCTCCACCAGGAATATAAAAACACAACGAAAAGGAGGAAAAAAGGCTCAAATGACATTCAGGACAAAAAAAAAAAGAAAAGAATTGTGGGTAATTATTTTGGCTTGTGGGCCACATGCCTCAACGATGAGTTAAAAAAGAAAATATGCAACGGCTGCCATGTCGCTTCCTCTGGACTGGTTGGTGAAGAGAAAAAAAAGGGTTCACCTCAGCAGATCTGCAGGGGCAGACGCCACATGTGGGGAACTCAGGAGGCGGGAAACACACACACACACACACACACGCCGGCGGAACTCAGACTCCGAGGACGGACGGTGGCGACTGCAGCCGAGGACAGAAAACGCTGGAGACTTTAACATCGTGTGTTTAACTTCGTGTTTGAGCATTTTTCAAATGCTGAAAAATGGGAGGCGGCATTGGTTTTTTTCCCCTGCCGTAACAAAGTAAACACACACACACACACACGACACCACAGCGGGACTGTTGCTATGGCGACTAACAGTCACACACGTCAGTGTAACCCGCAGAGTTGTAACTACCAGCATGCACTAAGATCGTCTCGTTCTCTGCAGCTCCACCTTAACGCTGACACTGCGTTACCCTTAGCAACCCAGACACACATACATGCAGGAAGCGTGTGTGTGTGTGTGTGTGTGTGTTAAATAATAACTAAAGGTCATTGACATGAGTCACTGTATGCAAAAATGTTACTTTGCGAATGTCAATTTTTTTTCTCCTCTCGTCATTTTCTGGTTAATTTATAATCCAGTTTCGTTATTTAGCTTGGATAAAAACAAAAAAGTATTTATTTTTCAGCTACATGTCATATCATCGTCGATGGCGACAGAGACTCGAGGTCAAAGAAATTGTGATTTTTGTTTTTGTTTTAGCGCGTCTGTCACATGACGCCGCTCTCTCACTCGCTCGCCTTGTTGTTGTTTTTTTTGTTTATTTGTTTGCTATTATTCCCAGATCATGACCAAAGGGGTTTGCCCTTCACATGTTGAGAGAACTACAACTATGAATGACAGGCGTCCTGGGGCAGAGCCGACCAATGAGAGCACCCCATGTCGCCGGTGTCTCTTCTTCTAGGCTTTTTTCAAATGTCCCGTCGATGACGGGGCCCGAGTGTCTGACCCGTGTTTTCTCAATGTAAGAGATGAAGTTTATAAAAAAAATGAAATTATAGTCAGAAAGAAAGAAAGAAAACATCTTAAGGTGATTTTTATTTATTTATTGACTCTCTGAAGAAGAGGAGGAGGAGATTCAGGATGAAGGAGGAGAGTCACCACTTTTTGATGCTGTGCTTGTGTGATGAGAACATTCGGGGGGGCGGGGCTGTTACTATGAGTCAATTGTGTAAAAGTTAAACGAAAAACTAAAATTCTAAACTTTTTTTGTTCTGTTTTTGTATTAAAATATGCTTGCAGTAAAACGGCCTCTCGTCTTTTCATTCACGGTGTTTATGGAGTCGTGAACTGTGGCTGAAAAATCATAGATATGATGATTGAATAATCATTAGTTGCAGCCCGAGTTCAAATGTATTCCAACGTTTGAAACACAGTTTCTTGTGAGTTTCTTGTGAATTTTGGCCTTTTCCAGAGAAAATGTAAACATGTTTCTGTCACTCGATCACTTGACGAGTCATTTCAACTCACATTCATGTAACGCACACAGGAAACGAGGAATGTCCAAATGAACGGGTTGAAGGAGGTCGTTTACAGCAGTAAGCGGCCTCAAGAGCACAGAAAAAAACACAGATTATCACTATGGACTTTGGTGCCCAAGTTTAACCTAATAAAGTCTACACCGGTTTAAGTCGGTGATATCTGCTTTATCTCAGACTTTCCTGGCGAGAAACAGGTTTTTTCTCCTGCTCCAAATCCCATGGAGAAAATCAATGATTTTACGTCACAGCACACAGGAGTTGTTGATCCACTGCTGCGTCCATCAGTAAGTTCACACGTGTTACTTTGTCTTTTCTGTCTTTGAAAACTTAACTACTCGAGGCAGCAGTCGACCAGCAGCTCCTGTGTCCCTGTGAGATAAAAACGTAGATTTTCTCTATGGGAGAGTGTGTGTGTGTGTGTGTGTGTGTGCGTATGCACGCACACACACACATCTGATCACAGACTCAGAGGCAGTGACCGGACGTTTCTACATAATTATCCTGCAGGAGATAAGGACACACCCGCCTGGATCCTCTCCTCTGTGGGTTGTAAGGTGGTGTTAGTGTTCTAAAGTTGTATTAATTATTTATTTATTTCTCTCTTTGTCAGTTTCTTCGTCTCAGTCCCAGCTTGAGACAAAGATGGCGGATTTGAAAATAACTTGTTTATTCAGTGGTTTCACCGGAGATGTTGAGATGATGAGGTTCTGCTGCGTCCACCCTCAGCAGCTGTGTGTACACACACACACACGCCTCTCATTTTCTGTCCACTCTCCATCCATCTTCGTCTGTCCTCCCTGTCGTCCATCTGTCATCTCAGCTCCTCTGTGTGATGACAGTCCCCACTCTGTTCCACCGCGTGTGTTTCTCTGGAATGCCACTTTTCTCTCTCGCTGGATTCTCGGGGCTTCCCTCCTCCTTTTTCTCCTCCTCTGTCTTCTCCCTCTCCTCCTCCTTCTACCACATCTAATTATTCTTCTCCATTTGGTCCTCCTCCATCTCCTCCTCCCCATCTTCTCCTCCATCTACTACCTCTCAGTCCTTTTGTCTTCTCCTCCTCCTCCATCTGAACTCCTCTCCCTGTTATCTCTCTCTCAGCAGACAGGGCTGACAGATGTGCAGAGAAAAGGAAAACAAAAATGGTCCGAGCGTTAATTCCTGGCATTTGGGACTCGCCCTTAGAGCCAGGACAGACTGAGCCGTGGTCACTCTGGTTTGGTCAGTGTTATTCATGCCTTTCAAAGTGACCACAAGTCCCCGGCGGCTTTGAAGAGGAGAGTAGACAAACAGGAGCTGGCACTGCAGCCACGGCAGGCCTGAGCCTCAGCCACCAGATTTGACTCATTTCTTCCCTGCGTTTCTTCTCTGGCCTTCAGACTCACACGTGTTTGTGTTGGGTCGGAAACAAAGTGAGCTCGTCGCGCTAATGAACGTCTCAACGGGAAATGTTGTTACGCAGCGTAACGCAAAACAACCCGACACTGCACACAGGTCTGCAACTGTGGACTCAAGAGGCGGAATTTTAATGTTGGAAAAGAAGGGAAAAGAATTCATTAAAAGTCATAAAACGTAGAAAGTCAGAAATATCAAGTCGGCAGTGAAAACGTGTTACTGTTATACAGCAAACAAATAAAAACTATAACAAATGATTTAAAAACCTCATTTAAATGATAATCATTCAATTTAAAGTTAAGATGGCGAGTTACTCTGAAAAAAGAAAGTGTGAGTTAAGTTTCACAGAACTTTTTTTAATTTAACTTACCAACGTTCTTTAAATTATTTACCAATTAAGGCTGTCAACCATTTTTTTCAGTTTTTCACGAGTGAACTAAACCCATGTTATTTATATGACTTAGTCTTTATTTTATCATATCTAAATATAAATCTTTAACTTCTCAAACGTGGCCTGCAGTATCATAAATATTAACATCTATAATTCTACAGTAATTGATAAATAGTGAGATGCATCACATTTTTCTCACTGAAGAAAAAATAAAGGATTTAGGAGTCAAACTGGCGAGATAGAAAACAATTAAGGTAACGATATCCATAACTGATGACGATCTATTAATGTTTAGCCCCACAATAATAAATCATAGAATTATTCCAGGTTTATCCTTCAAAGAAGATGGTGGAATTAGGAGGAAAATGGCATTTCAAGGGTTAAAATAGTGGAATAAATCAGTATTTTGAGTTTGTGATCGAGGCAGGAGTTGGAAAAATATTCACTGAAAGTGAAAGAAATAATGAAAGATTTCTGTCCATGACTGGACTGTATTTATGGGAAAAATTAGATTATTATTGATTATATATTTTTATGTAACTCTTGTTAAATAGTATAATTACCTTCTCCACTGAGGTGATGTTTCTGTCTGTGTTCAATTAAATTTTCCAGGGATGCAGTTTCATGATGATGCAGAGTTGTTTTAAATATAAACAGAGTTGTGCACATTCATTGTTTCAGTCATATTAGGTTTATTTGACTTACACTTGTAGTGTAGTTTCAGAAACTTTTATCATATTTTATTGTACTGATTATATTTAATATTTATCTTCTGATAATTATTAAGTGTCATGTAGTTTAGCTTGTGGTTGTCATGTCATTTTATGTCATTTTAGTGCAGTTTTAACGTGTTTGATCATTTATATTTTCATATAAAAGTCCAACGAGGGACAAAAGTCACAAACTAGCAATAGATAAATTACATAAATATACAATAAACTCGACTGTGTCTCTCTATTCTCTCTCTCTCTTGTATCTGATAAATGATTAATATCTGTGAATGGTTTTAAAACAGTTTCAGTTTAATATGAATATTCAGTTATATTTGAACCGTCTTTAATACATTAAATTGAATTAAACCAGATTTTAATGTGTGAAACTTTCCTCAGTCTTATTGTGAAAGGAGACGTTTCCATGTGACAAATTTCCCACCTGAGACTCCATTAGTCCATGAAAGGAAGCAGTCATGAGGAGATGAGAAGATAAATGGGTGGAGGTATGGAAGAGAGAGAGAGAGACCACTGGGAGGGGTGATGAAGAGATGTCAGCAGAAGAGAGAGAGAGGTTTGAAGACTTGAAAGAGGAGGAGAGGCCAAGGCTCGGAGGGAAACTCCCTCCTGGTCAGGAACACACTGAGGAAACACACACACACACACACACACACACACACACACACTGCTCTGTCTGCTGTGACTCCACTGATCTGAAGAAGGAAAAACCAGTTTCTTCTCTGGAGGACGACGATCGGGAAACAGTTTCCTGGAGTCAACGTTTGTTTTGTTGTTTTTTCTTCAGATATAAACTGGATTGAGAGGAACATCTGGAGTCACAGAGAGAGTGGGTGCGTGGATGAATGAACACTCATGGATTAAAGAGCGTCCAGCAGTGGTTGCTCCTCTGAGGCTGAGGTCTGCGTGTTCGTCCACTCACAGCAGGTGTGAACGTCTTCAGTTCCTCCAGAACCTCTGCAGCACCTGCTCGTCACTGAGAGACTCTCTGTCCATCCTGCAGGTCTGACGACTTCAAAGTGAGGAGCAGTCCTCCACTGGTGCATCATCGTCATCATCATCATGTCCTCTCTCTGATTATCTCTGTTTATTGAGCTGCACAGCTGAAAGAGAGGGAGGCTCTTTTTTTTTCCCCCTTCAAGATTAGAGAGAGAGGAAAGAGGGGCGGGAAACATAAACAGTCAGTCTGAGGCTGTAAACACGTCCACAATCTGTCCTCTAAACACATCCGACGTAAATCAACACTACATTTGTCTGTGGAGACTCTGAGGACACAGTCCAGAGTGAACTCTCGTCACCATTGATTTTCCAGCATATGATGAAACCTGAGGAACCTTCAAACGTGGTCTTCTCTTGTCTCTGCACCAACATGAAACGCTCGAGCAGGAGCCTCCTCCTGCAGCAGAGGAGCTCGTCCTCCACCAGACTCCAGCGGCCTCTCCTCCACCCCAGGACCCTGCTCCTCCTGCCCGTGCTCCTCCTCCTCTTCCTCTCCATGTGGAGCCAGCAGGCCGAGGCCGTGGTCCACTCCAGCTTCAAGAGGCTCAGCGGCCGAGAGAAGAAGGAGATGCAGAAGGAGATCTTGTCCATCCTGGGTCTGCCGGGTCGTCCCAGACCCCACCCGCCGCTGAGGCCTCCCTCCTCCGCTCCGCTCTTCATGCTGGACCTGTACCACGCCATGTCGGCGGACGGGGAGGACGAGGGCAACGAGATCATCGTGAGTGGTCCTGGCATGGGCAGGTTTGGAGGAGTGGAGAGGTTAGCTCAGGTCAACCACGCCGCTCTGCCCACACTCAGCACGCACTCACCACCACTGGGGACGGTGGTCAGCGAGGCCGACACCGTCATGAGCTTCGTCAACTTGGGTGAGTCCAGACGTCCCCTCCCTCTGCATGTGGAGGGATAGTCCAGGTGTTTTGAAGTGTTACTTGCATATAAAAATGGATGCAGCATTCTGGTTTGAAAAAGGTTGGAAGGAAGTGGCAGTTAGCCACTAGGGGGCGACTCCACTGGCTGATTTAAGGCCGCCTGGATTTCTGCTCCTTTTTCCAAGAAAACGTTCACTTTCAATATCTACCAGTTACCGCGCTGGTGAATCTTGTCTGTGATTGGACGGTTGTTCCCCGGAAGTCCTGAGGTTCTACCGTAATGACAAATATTTCCAATCTTCTCCACATGAGGGATGCGGGGTGCTGTGCCAATCTCAGCTGACATAGGGCGAAAGGCAGGACAGATCGCCCAGGGTGTGGGAAGTACGAATGCCAGACAGGATTGGTAACAGAAGGGTTAAATGGAAGTCTATGGGAACATGAGCCTCTACTAACATCAGTAAACATTTTCTTGAGTAGTTATTGGTCTCAGTCGGTAGTTTCAGGTCTTCTTCAACAACATGTGATGCAAATTATTTTACCATTTAGAGGAAACCGTGTGATTGACAGCTGGTGACATCTTATAACAATACTGACATGGTGCAGGTCAAATTGCAAATCTCAAGGTTTCAAACTGGGGGTTGGTTTGCATCATGTCCACTCGCACACCCACTGCCATCCTCTGATGGAAAAACAAGGACTTTAGCCACTAAACACAAAAAGCCCCACTAATTAAATCTGTCTTAAGAACATGTTTTCCACTTCATTTCACCATTAGAGTGCTTTTTCAGACTGAAAATGAATGTTTGTGTTGCTGTATAGACTGCTCACTCTCCCACACCAAAGTGCATAGAGAAAATCAGTGATTTAACATCATAGCATGACAGGAGTTGTTGATCCACTGCTGCCTCCATAAGTAAGTTTGACTGTGTTATTTTGTGAATTCTGTGTTTGCGATCCTTTAATCAGATCCACCACAGTAACACAACCGTACCATATGTGGCAGCAGCAGACCAGCAACTCCTGTGTTCCCCGAGCTAAAAACGCTGATTTTCTTGATGGACTTTGGTGCACGAGAGTGAGTGAGTTTTCTAACATCAGAAAATGTCTGTCTATCAGCGAGGTAAAGCATCAAACACGGGCTTAAGATAGCTAAATGATCAATGAGACACATAGGAAGAGACTCGGTGTTTCAAGTGTCCACCAGTGTGGTTTCCATGGAAACAAAGTCCAGTGTAATGGTTTTGAGCAGAGAAAAAAAAAATCCTCCTGAGTTTTGTTGACTCAGCAGTTTTTCTCTCTCAGCGCGGTTTGGACGGAGGACTCGGCGTGAACTTGAGGACACTGACATGTGACATGTCTCTGCTGCAGTTCTAGTTTCTTTTGTGCTCCACAGACATTTTCCCCCCACAGTGAGAATGAAGAGCCATGTCAGTGCGGCCTGAGATATATTTGTACGCTTTCATTTTGTCCCAGCGTTCCTGAACGCACCGACTCTCTGAGACTCTGAGAGACTCACTGAGACTGACTAAGGGACTCACTGAGAGACTCACTGAGACTCACTTAGGGACTCACTGAGACTCTGAGAGACTCACTGAGACTCTCTGAGACTCACTGAGACTCACTTAGGGACTCACTGAGACTCTGAGAGACTCACTGAGACTCTCTGAGACTCTCTGAGACTCACTGAGACTTTACTAAAACTTATACATGGATTTTGATATTATTGTCCTAAAAAAAAAAACTAAAGTGTGTGTTCCTGTATTTGTTACCTGTTGAGGACATTTCCCTCCGTAGACCAAAACCTGGTCCTAATGAGGCAGAACCTCAGGAACTGCAGGAGCTGGTTAAGTTTATGACTAAGATTTGAGTTGTGGTTATGGTTAATGTTAGGGATACGGTTTTGTTGAGTCTGTGTGTGAGTGTGTGTATACAGTACATACAGTGTGACTGATGTTAATCTGTCATCATCATCCTGGTCTCGATGGCTTCCTTCCTTCCTCCTGAATGAGATGATGATGATGATCTTGGTGGGAAACACCGGCTCCTTCTTTCAGCTCAGACTCTTTCATGATCTCACGTCAAATGTTTCATGTGGAAAATTCTTTGCACGCACACGCACGCACACACGCACACACACACACACACACACTTTTGATTTTGATTAATTATTCAGCGACTTTTTTGTGATCCATCATTGGCAGATTATCAGGGGCCGATATTATGCATTTTGCAGATTATAGGTACACTGATATTATTTAGTAATTACAGAGTGTGTCACTGAGTCTCTGCTCACGTCTCTTTCTCTGGGACATTAAGTCTTAAGCTGCTGCTTTAACTGACAACAGCTAAATAAAAAAAGTATCGATAAAGATTAAAGTCATTTAAACTAAAGTTTGTGTTGATGTTTGTAAAATTCACAATTTTGACTGAAAGTTACATTTTGACTAAATGCATATCGGCTCCAAATATTTGTTATCGGCCTCATTAACTAGTAATAATTGTATCGATATTAGGCCTGTAAACCCCAAATTTAAAGTTACAGTATGTAATTTTTTTATATACAGTATCTTATTATTATTATTCTGCTTCTGTTTAGTCTCCATGAACAGAAACAGTGCAACATTATTTGTTGTTACACATTACAATACTGTACAATACTGTACTGTCAGACTTGACTGAGGCGGAGGGAGCGTTTGTGTGTATACAGCAGCAGAGCAGGGGTGGGCGGGGACGAGAAACGCTTTTTTATGCTGTCAAACTGAAAAACCACCAGTTTTTGAGCTGAAGAATTCATTTCTAAAAGTTAAGTTAATTTTGTGCATCATGTGTTTTATATTAAACTGTTCTTATTTTATCAGATGAAGGAAAAAATAAATCATATATTAGCTGCGTTCAGAAATTGGTCTTGAATGTAAAAGCTTCTTTTCAGAGACTAATCTAATCAGTGTGTGTGTGTGTGTCGTTCATGTCAGTGGAATCAAACACACATGGGTGTGTGTTCCTTTTACGCATATGTAATGGGACGACACAGCTGGTTAGAATTAAAGGCCCCACTGACATAGTGAAAAAAAAAGTCAGCAAACGTCCGAGGAGATGAAAATACTGGTGTGTGTGGAGGAGAGACGCTAAAAATACCAGACTGAGCTGCAATTAGTGGTGAGTGAGCTGAGCAGCTGCTGCGGTTCAGAGCACTAAGTGTCTCTAATTACTGTGTGTGTGTGTGTGTGTGGACCAAACCCTGATGACCAGAGCTGTTTCATGTCCTTGTGAGGTTCTTCTAGGACACACACACACACTCCTACGTTACACAGGTGTGTGTGTGTGTGTGTGTGTGTGTGTGTGTGTGTGTGTGTGTGTGTGTTCACCTTCATTTACATGTTGTTCATTCATGTCGTGATGTGTTCACGTTCGGTCGTTTCCCTCCACTTTTCTGTTGGCTGTGGTTTTAAAAGCAGCAGTGGAACGTGATGTGCAAGCATTTGCTGCTGATGTGTCCTTGAGCAAGGCAGAGTGAACAAAACTGGGGGAAAAGAACACAACAGCTGAACACAGTTTATACGTTTAAAGTTTGAGTTCCTGCATTTAAAGCTGTAGTCCGTAACTCTTTTTATTATTTTTTTAACAGAAACAACGTAATGTCACTTGTTTGCTACGTCTTTGTTGAGCAAAATGATCTGAGCATTTGTAAGTATACAGCTGCAGAGCCGGAGCAGGCGGGGACAAGAACAACCATTTTTTTTAGCAGTAGAATTCACTTCTCCTTTTGTGGATACCCTTGTCCTGCATGTTTTAGGGTGCATTCACATCAGTCCTTCTTAATCAAACCCTTGTCCGTTTGCTCTGAAAGTCCGATTTGTTTGTGGAGGTGTGAATGTGCAACCGAACTCTGATGTGTGTCAAGGAAGAAAACTCTGGTCTGCTTCAAATGAACCAAATGCAGGGAGCGGACCACAATGCAGGACATTGTGGGTAAACACAACCAAAACATACGGGAGAAATGTCTGAGCCCATTGTTGCAGCGTATGTGTTGTATGTTCACATAAAACAAAATTAAAAAACCAACACTGATTTGATGCAGTTCCATGTCCATCTTATGTGGAGGAAACAAAAGTTCACCTACATTAACCAACAGATGAGTGAGTTGTTCATCATCATATGTCTCGTCTTCTCCTTTAGGAATTCTTAATGCAGCACCGACTCAGGCTAGGATGGGAATATGTTATTCAAAGCGGACTATTAGGTGTGAAAACTACTTTAGATGTGTCCCTGCTCCAACACACCTGATTCGCATGAGCGGACTATTAGAAACAGGTGTGCTGGAGCAGGGAAACATGTAAAACAGGCAGGACAGTTAAGCCCGTGGACCAGGATTGGGGAAACACTGCTCTAACCTGTTTATAGTTTTGTTTTTAAAACTAAAACATTATGACAACATTAATGTGGTGAAATTAGAATGTTTTATTATTGCAATCATTTTTATCGGGTCATGTGTATTGTTCGTGTTGAGCGCAGCGGGAGGAGCGGAAAGTTTATTTTCACTCCTGTTGTTCCGGGGATCTGTAAGGGTGTACCGACTTCCGTTTCATTAGAGGCAATCATGGCAGGAAACTGGACGCGCCGTGTCTTCTTTGTTCTACTGTCACCTGCTTCATACAGGTCAGTAAACATGGAATGAACCGTAAATAGTTATGTTGTCAGTAAACGTATGTTAAGTAAAGTGTTTCTGTAAAGGTTGCGTTTGTTTGAGGCACTTTATTTACTCGTAACGGGGTGAAAAGTGGTCGCGTTTTCCCGCGCGGCGGCCATTTTGTGTCTAACGCTGCCCAGCTGAGCAGAGTGAACGTATCTGTGCACTGTGAATAATGGTTTGTGTTTATTGTGAATGTGTTGAATTTAAAGATTGGCTCTTGTATTTTGTGTTTAATTAAAATACTAACTTTTATAAACTTAAGTTAATAATAATTTAGTTGGTTCTGCTAAATTTATGGTGACTTTTTAATGTATAATTAACAGTTAAGTTGAGCTAAATTAAGTGTTCAGTAACATTTTAAATAGACATTGCACTATATTATATATATATAGTGCAATATATATATATATATATATATATATATATATATATATATATATATATATATATATATATGGGTTAGGGTTATTCTATTCATTCATAATAATTGTCTGTACATAGTGAAATATGTGATAAATAGGTTTTTTTTTTGTTGTGTTCTAGTTTTGCACTTTTGTCGTCTGTATCGTCCAGTATTCGATACACTGATTTTGACCAATATGTGATTTATAAATGTAGATTCGTTATGAGTGACAACATGTTTATTGAGCGGGCGTAAAAGGAAATGAAGAGAATGTGATTTGTGGAGACTGAAATAGTGACTATAGTGGAATTAGAAGAAGCTTAATTAAATTGAGATGAAGCTGATGTTTTGATGACTTAAAATGAGAGGAAACTCTTCTCTTACCTGTGTATGGTCCTCCTCCTGGAGACCTTTTAACATCTGTGTCTGTGTTGATGTAAAACTTTCTTGTTTTTATGTCAGAATAAGGGGGGTTTGAAGCTAACTAAGCACATTTTTGCTACAGTTTTAGTTAGTTTTATAAATGCACAACAGTTGTTTTTATTTTTTTGTCTTGTTAATTTTTATTTCAGTTAATGTAAGTGTTTTTTTGTTAACTGTTATAACCTTGGTTTGAAGTTGCTAATTTCAAGTGTGACCTTCATTCTGAGCTCCTACAGAGTTATGTGTTTGTTTCTGTCTGAGCTGCTCCAGTGTGTGACGTGTCTGTGTCTCTCTGTATTTTCTGTGTTGTGACCTCAGTGGAGCAGGAGCGTGACCTGCTACAGCCTCGTCCGTACTGGAAGGAGTTTCGCTTCGACCTGACGCCACTGCCTCAGGGAGAAACGGTGACGGCGGCCGAGTTCCGCATCTATAAAACTCTGACTGTGGGTCAGAGAGCGAACAGAACTCTGCACATCTCTGTCTACGTCATCAAGAGAGAGAACAGACACAGGTTTGTCATGCCTAAGCCATTCATTTATCGCTTGTGTCAGATATTTGCATTAAATTTTATGATTAGTCATGTTTAATGATAAGTTTGATGATTCATTCAAATTCAGGCTTTAGACTTGAGACGAAGTGTATCTATCTATCTATCTATCTATCTATCTATCTAAATTTGTTTTTAATTTTTCTTTCTGGTTTTTTAGGTATTTTACAATTCAATTTAGAGGATTGTTTTTATTGTTAAATCTGCACATAATTTAGGCCTTAAACTATTAATTACTATTAATTTTTCATCTCCCCTGTTTATGGATGTTCAGATATTTGGTCTGAACCTAAACTTTGCCTGAAATTTAAATTATATATTTTTTTTTTTTAAATGATTAGTGCTCACAAACATATACACAAATATTTTTCACAGATGTTTCCCCTCAATGCTTCAGAGCTTTTGCTTGTTATTGTTCCTCCTCTGAATGATCTCTGTAGCAGTTAAATGTCCGTAAACTTTGTTGAAAACTCTGCAGACGATGAATTTTACTGTCTCTGCTGATTCTCTAGATTTTTCCTCTGGCGCCACCACCATGTTGACTTCATGTTGTTAAATTCATTGGATTTTATGATGTTTTCTGTGCATGTTGGAAAATGAAAAGTAAAGTTCAGTATTGTTTCATCTATTTTTTTTTTCTTCATGTGACAATGATGGGAAGCACTTTTATTATATTAGAAATTCATTATACAGTGGAATTTTTTTAACTTTTTATTTAACCACAACACAAAGACAGAATTTGGGGAATTTAGGACGGCAATGATTAAGTGATTATCGATTACTAAATTTGATAATTGATTAATTCAGCATTTTTTCTTCTAATTTTCTGGTTTCTTTGCTTCAAATAACAAATCATTAAATCAAAAAAATTTATGCAGCAAACAATGAGAAAATAATCAACAAATTACTCAACTATGTTCTTTCATTCAATTTAAATCTCAATAACCTTCATGTTTTTCCACAGCTCATTCCAAGCTGCAGATTATTCATAAGAAACATTCAGTGTCTGTGTAGACATTTAGAAAAGAAAACAGATACAACACAAAGTTCTCACTGGTGCTTTTCTGCGCAGACACAACTGTACTCGCATCTTGTGTTTATGTGTAATTGACTGAAGATGTTGTGCGTTGTTGTTGTTGTTGTTGTTATTATTATTATTATTATTATTATTATTATTATTATTATTATTATTATTATTATTATTATTATTATTATTATTATTATCACTACTACTACAATTGTGTGTTCAGAGAGCCAGAGCTGGTGCTGCTGGACATGCAGTCGGTTCCTGCAGGTCAGGAAGGATGGCTCGCCTTTGACGTCACCTCGGCCTCAAACCACTGGCTCCTCCATCCTCGCAGCAACCTGGGCATCCGTCTCTATGTGGAGACTGAGGAGGGTGAGTTCAGGCCTGAGCTACGCTGCAGCGCCCTCTACTGTTTTTATGAGATGCTTTGGAAACTAAGTTACACTGCAAACACAATGGTGAAAATGTCGCTAGTCTACATATTAAACAATTTTTGTGTAATAATGAAATGTTTACGTTAATATTCAGTTTAAATATTTGGTGAGGTTTGACAATGAGTGTGTTCTTGTATTGATTTAATCACTTTATGATTTAAATTTTGACACTAACAATTGTATGTATTTAAATAGACTCTTTAGTTTCAATTTAGAAGCAAACTATAAATCCTTTGGGAAGTTAAAGATAATGAATTTAAAACAGAAACAAAACAATGGCTAAAGCCCACATGATATGGATTAGGTGTCCTAAAAAGAATAGCTGCTCAAACCTATGTGTGTTATATCTTTTTTCTGTAATAAACACTGACCTTGTCCGGACCAGTAGTCCTCATTGAGACCAAAACCTGGTCCTAATGAGGCAGAAGCTCATTTCTGAGGGTAAGGGGCTAGAAAATGCTTTATCTGTGACGTGTCCTCACAAAGATATAAAAACAAGTTTGTGTTTTCTCCTCCAGTGTTGCTGAATTTTTACATGGTGTGATGAAACCTTTTTAATAGTTTGAATTTGTCTAAGTTAGTTCTCTGTGTTCCTGTTTGGAAACAAAATCAGTGGAGACTCTGTAAAAATCTCAGTGTTGTGTGTGTGTGTGTGCGTGTTGCAGACCGCTCCCTGTCTGCAGGCTGGATCGGGTTGGTGGGTCGTCGAGGTCCTCGCTCCAAACAGCCCTTCATGGTGATCTTCTTCAGAGAGAGTCAGATCCCGTGTCGACCGCCTCGTGCTGTAAAACCTCATCCTCGCAGGAGGAAACCAAAATACGACCTCCCAGTTCCCAGCATTCAGAGTGAGCGTCCAGCTGCACACGCTCACACATTCAGGATGTCATGGTTCTTTATCACTTTGCTTTGTTTGATTTTTAAATGTTAAGAATTTTGGAGGCAAACAGAATTTATTTTTCTAAATATGTAGAGTCAAACCTTGGATGTTATGGTAACTTTTCTTTTTGATCAGTTTTTCAATGTAAACAGAATGAATAATGAAAGTTTGACTAAACAGAAAACAGTTATTTAACTTTTCTCTTGTTGACAGATCGTAGTCCTGTAAACAACGGAGCTCTGCCGTGTAAAAAACATGAACTCTACGTCAGCTTCAGTGACCTGGGATGGAAGGTGAGAGTTCAGTCTTCACTCATGTCACTGTTGAAGTTATTTTTATTATTCTGTGTTAATTTACAATTATCTTTGTCAGAGCTTTTAACTTTAAAATATTTTTTTAGATGATCATGTGATTTATATTTATTTATTACGTTTGAATCAAATTGAACTCAATCCCCCAAAAAATTAAATAACTTCACTCCTTAGAGATAAAACTTCAATCTCATGTGTTCAACTTTTGGTGTTACTGCGAAGGTACTGGTAAAAACTATAGTTCACGTCATTATTTTTTTTTTATAAATGACACTGTGTATAAATGAGCTGTAATGAAAATTAGAACCGGGATTTAATCCTGCTACAAAAAAGAAAGAAATATAATATTACTCACAAATACTACTAATAATAGTGACAGTAGAAAACCAACCAAAACACAATACTCTCAACGATACTAATCTACTTTTAAACCAGTTTTTAAAATCTCCTGGTTTTATTTCATGAAAACATTTACGGAATTGAATCAAATTAAGTTAAAGTGACTTTTCTAACTCTCTTATCTCTTGATAAATATACACACAATGCAACACAAGATTTTAACCATCATTTTTCTTTTTAAATCGGATTAGAAACCTCAGCTGTTTATTTGTGATAATCTATATATTCTGTGTTGTGTTCAGGACTGGGTTTTGGCCCCCAATGGTTATTCAGCGTATTACTGTGATGGAGAGTGTTTTTATCCTCTGGGCTCCTGCATGAACGCCACCAACCACGCCCTCATCCAGCAAGTGGTCAGTAACTATGACGACACATCACACATGTGACACTGACACCTCACTCACTGTGTTTTCTTTTAGTTTCCTGAAAAAAGATAAATAAAAATCTTTGTACAGAATTTTAAGAACTTAACACTGATATTATGGCTACCAGTAAAGAAAAACAGATTTTAGCAACCTACTAAAATCTACACCTGTTTAAGAATATGTTGACCCATTTAAACTCACCATTAGAGATGATTTTTGGACTGGTGCTCATTCTCCTGCACCAAATTCCATAGATAAAACCAGTGTTTTTAGCTCAGAAGGTCATGGGCGCTGCTGGTCCGCTGCTGCCTCGTAAAGCAATTTTGTGACACCTTTGTAAGTTTCAAACAAAGGATTAAAACACTGGAGTCACAAAGTAACATTTGAATTTACTGATGGAGGCAGTGGTGGATGAACAACTTCTATGTGCTATGATCTAGGATTTCAAGGATGTGTTCAGAGAAGATGTGTCAATACCTGTACAAACACATAAAAACAACTTTTACCTACATAATAATTGTATTTGCTTCACTACTTGGTGTTTCTAGCACAAACTCACTTTTTACTGAATGTTTCACTGTATTTCTACATGATTATACATGATTTAAATTCTAAAATGCGTAACTTGTGTTTTTTCTCTCTGAGGTTCACCTCCTGAAGCCTGACGAGGTTCCTAAGGCGTGCTGCGCCCCGACCAAGCTCAGCCCCATCTCTGTTCTCTTCTATGACGACAACAACAATGTCATTCTC
Source organism: Solea solea (assembly GCF_958295425.1). Classification (NCBI taxonomy): domain Eukaryota; kingdom Metazoa; phylum Chordata; class Actinopteri; order Pleuronectiformes; family Soleidae; genus Solea; species Solea solea. The sequence goes on along the minus strand of NC_081153.1, from coordinate 7,030,902 downwards.
AAAAAACATCGCAACATGGTGGTTAAGACCTGTGGGTGTTTATGATGTTTATGAGTCATTTTCTACCCAAGCACACAGACATTTGTTCAGATGCCAAATCTGCATTTCAACATTATTTTTTACTGTAAAATCAAGACTGTACACATTTGTTTGTTACCAAACATTTTTAAAATGTTGAGTCGGCTTTATACACATTGATAATAAGTAGCTGAAGGACATTTTCTTCTCCAGAACTAATGCTTGATTATCTTTTCTAATGAATTAGGAAAGTTTGGATCTTTGTAGTTTTTACAGACGATGGCAAATGAAACTGGATGGCAGGACGTGCCATTAATGATGCCTGTTTTTGTGGTTGCAACACAAATCTAAATGATGAGACTTAAATAGTATTCAATTAATTGAAAAAAAACAATTAACATTATCTTGACTTGCATTACCAAACAGTAGGAATGTGGAGGAGATGTCAACGGGTGGACCACAAAACATTTGTAAAGTTACAAGCTCAAAAAGTCAGCCCTTTTATTCGACTTTTTTTTTTTATGGTTTTTTGTCTATTTATGCTTTTAACATGAAGGGTTTTAAAATATATTGTAACAAGTAAATAAAAAGCCAAAAAATGTTTTTCCTTTGTGTTCTTTGTGAAACCAACCCTTAACATAGTTAATGTAAATTAACCAATACAAAGTTGTAAGTAGACAAACAACGAAGATCCATCACGTTAAATACATTGTTTAATTTATTAGAAAGTGTAAAAAAACAGAAGGCAAACTTTTTGTCTATTTTTGAACAAATGAAGGACCAGAAAGAAGAGGGAATCATTATTTTGGCAGCTATGGAATCAAAGCAAATGGTTTTAGTCCTTTTCATCAACTAAAATTCAAACTAATCTTGATACTGGTTTGTTATTGCAGTTATTTTAGGGCTGCATTGATTACGATGTAATCAATGCAAACAATTGGCAAACAATTGGCGCCTGGACAAGTTTTCAGCTTTGTCTTTCAGTGTCTATAACTGGGCTCTGAAACACATACGGAGTTGCAGTCCGAAAAAACGCATCTGAGGACATTGAAAACAACAGGAGGAGATGAATTTGTGGTAAAATAAAATGAGGTCACTGTTGTGAGGTGTTAGTGGATGAGGACACCTGTGGAGCAGCACAGATGATGAAAAGCTGTCAACTTTTTACTTAAACATTAACCATAAATTTCCAAGAACGGATTTAACATAGTTATATAATTAAGTTGAAGAGGAGTTTGGAATTTAAAAGTTGTAAGCAGTGCCATGTCAACAATACACAAGTGAAGATATATTTAAATTTTGTGCTCTTTTCGACTCTCGCATCATTAATCACGAAGTGAATTTATACAGTGTTTGTTGCTGGTTCTGACCCTAAATCTGGAATCGCAAGGTAGTTGTGTCATTACTGTCTTCTCTTAGACAAACACATCTACGTGACATACACATATCCCAACCCACTGTCCATGAATAATGACAGGTCCCAGTGTTCTTGATCTACTTCCTTCATGTGCCAAAATCACCGGTTGAAAATGTCATAGTATAGCATGTCGTCCAAAATCGATCAAAAATGTCATAGTATAGTATGTGGTCCAAAATCCCAAAAAAATGTAATAGTATAGTATGTTGTCCAAAATCGGTCAAAAATATCATAGTATAGTATGTCGTCCAAAATCGTTCAAAAAAGTCATAGTATAGTATGTTGTCCAAAATCGATCAAAAATGTCATAGTATAGTATGTCGTCCAAAATCGGTCAAAAGACTCATAGTATAGTATGTCGTCCAAAATCGATCAAAAATGTCATAGTATAGTATGTCGTCCGAAATCGGTCAAAAGACTCATAGTATAGTATGTCGTCCAAAATCGGTCAAAAAAGTCATAGTATAGTATGTCGTCCAAAATCGGTCAAAAAAGTCATAGTATAGTATGTCGTCCAAAATCGTTCAAAAAAGTCATAGTATAGTATGTCGTCCAAAATCGATCAAAAATGTCATAGTATAGTATGTCGTCCAAAATCGGTCAAAAGACTCATAGTATAGTATGTCGTCCAAAATCGATCAAAAATGTCATAGTATAGTATGTCGTCCAAAATCGGTCAGAAAAGTCATAGTATATAGTATGTCGTCCAAAATCGGTCAAAAAAGTCATAGTATAGTATGTCGTCCAAAATCGGTCAAAAAAGTCATAGTATAGTATGTCGTCCAAAATCGATCAAAAATGTCATAGTATAGTATGTCGTCCAAAATCGGTCAAAAGACTCATAGTATAGTATGTCGTCCAAAATCGATCAAAAATGTCATAGTATAGTATGTCGTCCAAAATCGGTCAGAAAAGTCATAGTATATAGTATGTCGTCCAAAATCGATCAAAAATGTCATAGTATAGTATGTCGTCCAAAATCGATCAAAAATGTCATAGTATAGTATGTCGTCCAAAATCGATCAAAAATGTCATAGTATAGTATGTCGTCCGAAATCGGTCAAAAGACTCATAGTATAGTATGTCGTCCAAAATCGGTAACAAATGTCATAGTATAGTATGTCGTCCAAAATCGGTCAGAAAAGTCATAGTATATAGTATGTCGTCCAAAATCGATCAAAAATGTCATAGTATAGTATGTCGTCCAAAATCGATCAAAAATGTCATAGTATAGTATGTCGTCCAAAATCGATCAAAAATGTCTTAGTATAGTATGTCGTCCAAAATCGGTCAAAAGACTCATAGTATAGTATGTCGTCCAAAATCGATCAAAAATGTCATAGTATAGTATGTCGTCCAAAATCGGTCAAAAAAGTCATAGTATAGTATGTCGTCCAAAATCGGTCAAAAAAGTCATAGTATAGTATGTCGTCCAAAATCGGTGAGAAATGTCATAGTATAGTATGTCGTCCAGAATCGGTCAACAATGTCATAGTATGTCGTCCAAAATCGATCAAAAATTTCATAGTATAGTATGTCGTCCAAAATCGATCAAAAATGTCATAGTATAGTATGTCGTCCGAAATCGGTCAAAAGACTCATAGTATAGTATGTCGTCCAAAATCGGTCAAAAAAGTCATAGTATAGTATGTCGTCCAAAATCGATCAAAAATGTCATAGTATAGTATGTCGTCCAAAATCGATCAAAAATGTCATAGTATAGTATGTCGTCCAAAATCGGTGAGAAATGTCATAGTATAGTATGTCGTCCAAAATCGGTCAAAAAAGTCATAGTATAGTATGTCGTCCAAAATCGATCAAAAATGTCATAGTATAGTATGTCGTCCAAAATCGATCAAAAATGTCATAGTATAGTATGTCGTCCAAAATCGGTGAGAAATGTCATAGTATAGTATGTCGTCCAAAATCGATCAAAAATGTCATAGTATAGTATGTCGTCCAAAATCGGTCAAAAAAGTCATAGTATAGTATGTCGTCCAAAATCGGTCAGAAAAGTCATAGTATAGTATGTGGCCCAAAATCGGTCAAAAATGTCATAGTATAGTATGTCGTCCAAAATCGGTCAAAAAAATCATAGTATAGTATGTAGTCCAAAATCGATCAAAAATGTCATAGTATAGTATGTCGTCCAAAATCGGTAAAAAATGTCATAGTATAGTATGTCGTCCAAAATCGGTAACAAATGTCATAGTATAGTATGTCGTCCAAAATCGGTCAAAAAAGTCATAGTATAGTATGTGGCCCAAAATCGGTAACAAATGTCGTAGTATAGTATGTCGTCCAAAATCGGTCAAAAGAGTCATATTATAGTATGTCGTCCAAAATCGGTCAAAAATGTCATAGTATAGTATGTCGTCCAGAATCGGTAAAAAATGTCATAGTATAGTATGTCGTCCAAAATCGGTCAAAAGAGTCATAGTATAGTATGTCGTCCAAAATCGATCGAAAATGTCATAGTATAGTATGTCGTCCAAAATCCCGAAAACTGTCATAGTAAAGTATGTTTTTCAAAATCAGTCAAAAAAGTCATAGTATAGTATGTTGTCCAAAATCCCCAAAAAAGTCATAGTATAGTATGTCGTCCAAAATCGATCAAAAATGTCATAGTATAGTATGTCGTCCAAAATCGGTCAAAAGAGTCATTGTATAGTATGTCGTCCAAAATCGATCAAAAATGTCATAGTATAGTATGTCGTCCAAAATCGATCAAAAATGTCATAGTATAGTATGTCGTCCAAAATCGATCAAAAATGTCATAGTATAGTATGTCGTCCAAAATCGATCAGAAATGTCATAGTATAGTATGTCGTCCAAAATCGGTGAGAAATGTCATAGTATAGTATGTCGTCCAGAATCGGTCAACAATGTCATAGTATAGTATGTCGTCCAAAATCGATCAAAAATGTCATAGTATAGTATGTCGTCCAAAATCGATCAAAAATGTCATAGTATAGTATGTCGTCCGAAATCGGTCAAAAGACTCATAGTATAGTATGTCGTCCAAAATCGGTCAAAAAAGTCATAGTATAGTATGTCGTCCAAAATCGATCAAAAATGTAATAGTATAGTATGTCGTCCAAAATCGATCAAAAATGTCATAGTATAGTATGTCGTCCAAAATCGGTGAGAAATGTCATAGTATAGTATGTCGTCCAAAATCGGTCAAAAAAGTCATAGTATAGTATGTCGTCCAAAATCGATCAAAAATGTCATAGTATAGTATGTCGTCCAAAATCGATCAAAAATGTCATAGTATAGTATGTCGTCCAAAATCGGTGAGAAATGTCATAGTATAGTATGTCGTCCAAAATCGATCAAAAATGTCATAGTATAGTATGTCGTCCAAAATCGGTCAAAAAAGTCATAGTATAGTATGTCGTCCAAAATCGGTCAGAAAAGTCATAGTATAGTATGTGGCCCAAAATCGATCAAAAATGTCATAGTATAGTATGTCGTCCAAAATCGGTCAAGACTCATAGTATAGTATGTCGTCCAAAATCGATCAACAAATGTCATAGTATAGTATGTCGTCCAAAATCGGTCAAAAGAGTCATATTATAGTATGTCGTCCAAAATCGGTCAAAAATGTCATAGTATAGTATGTCGTCCAGAATCGGTAAAAAATGTCATAGTATAGTATGTCGTCCAAAATCGGTCAAAAAAGTCATAGTATAGTATGTGGCCCAAAATCGGTAACAAATGTCATAGTATAGTATGTCGTCCAAAATCGGTCAAAAAAGTCATAGTATAGTATGTGGCCCAAAATCGGTAACAAATGTCATAGTATAGTATGTCGTCCAAAATCGGTCAAAAAAGTCATAGTATAGTATGTCGTCCAAAATCGATCAAAAATGTCATAGTATAGTATGTCGTCCAAAATCGGTCAAGACTCATAGTATAGTATGTCGTCCAAAATCGATCAACAAATGTCATAGTATAGTATGTCGTCCAAAATCGGTCAAAAGAGTCATATTATAGTATGTCGTCCAAAATCGGTCAAAAATGTCATAGTATAGTATGTCGTCCAGAATCGGTAAAAAATGTCATAGTATAGTATGTCGTCCAAAATCGGTCAAAAAAGTCATAGTATAGTATGTGGCCCAAAATCGGTAACAAATGTCATAGTATAGTATGTCGTCCAAAATCGGTCAAAAAAGTCATAGTATAGTATGTCGTCCAAAATCGATCAAAAATGTCATAGTATAGTATGTCGTCCAAAATCGGTCGAAAAAGTCATAGTATAGTATGTGGCCCAAAATCGGTAACAAATGTCATAGTATAGTATGTCGTCCAAAATCTGTCAAGACTCATAGCATAGTATGTCGTCCAAAATCGGTCAGAAAAGTCATAGTATAGTATGCCGTCCAAAATCGGTCAAAAGACTCATAGTATAGTATGTCGTCAAAAATCGATCAAAAATGTCATAGTATAGTATGTCTTCCAAAATCGGTCAAAAGAGTCATTGTATAGTATGTCGTCCAAAATCGATCAAAAATGTCATAGTATAGTATGTCGTCCAAAATCGATCAAAAAAGTCATAGTATGTCGTCCAAAATCGGTCAAAAAAGTCATAGTATAGTATGTCGTCCAAAAACGGTCAAAAAAGTCATAGTATAGTATGTGGCCCAAAATCGGTAACAAATGTCATAGTATAGTATGTCGTCCAAAATCGATCAAAAATGTCATAGTATAGTATGTCGTCCAAAATTGGTCAAGACTCATAGTATAGTATGTCGTCCAAAATTGATCAACAAATGTCATAGTATAGTATGTCGTCCAAAATCGGTCAAAAGAGTCATATTATAGTATGTCGTCCAAAATCGGTCAAAAATGTCATAGTATAGTATGTCGTCCAGAATCGGTAAAAAATGTCATAGTATAGTATGTCGTCCAAAATCGGTCAAAAAAGTCATAGTATAGTATGTGGCCCAAAATCGGTAACAAATGTCATAGTATAGTATGTCGTCCAAAATCGGTCAAAAAAGTCATAGTATAGTATGTGGCCCAAAATCGGTAACAAATGTCATAGTATAGTATGTCGTCCAAAATCGGTCAAAAAAGTCGTAGTATAGTATGTCGTCCAAAATCGATCAAAAATGTCATAGTATAGTATGTCGTCCAAAATCGGTCAAGACTCATAGTATAGTATGTCGTCCAAAATCGATCAACAAATGTCATAGTATAGTATCTCGTCCAAAATCGGTCAAAAGAGTCATATTATAGTATGTCGTCCAAAATCGCTCAAAAATGTCATAGTATAGTATGTCGTCCAGAATCGGAAAAAAATGTCATAGTATAGTATGTCGTCCAAAATCGGTCAAAAAAGTCATAGTATAGTATGTGGCCCAAAATCGGTAACAAAAGTCATAGTATAGTATGTCGTCCAAAATCGGTCAAAAAAGTCATAGTATAGTATGTCGTCCAAAATCGATCAAAAATGTCATAGTATAGTATGTCATCCAAAATCGGTCGAAAAAGTCATAGTATAGTATGTGGCCCAAAATCGGTAACAAATGTCATAGTATAGTATGTCGTCCAAAATCTGTCAAGACTCATAGTATAGTATGTCGTCCAAAATCGGTCAGAAAAGTCATAGTATAGTATGCCGTCCAAAATCGGTCAAAAGACTCATAGTATAGTATGTCTTCCAAAATCGGTCAAAAGAGTCATAGTGTAGTATGTTGTCCAAAATCGGTGAGAAAAGTCATAGTATAGTATGTCGTCCAAAATCGATCGAAAATGTCATAATATAGTATGTCGTCCAAAATCGATCAAAAAAGTCATAGTATAGTATGTCGTCCAAAATCGGTCAAAAAAGTCATAGTATAGGAAGTTGTCCAAAATCACCAAAAAAGGTCATAGTATAGTATGTCGTCCAAAATCGATCAAAAATGTCATAGTATAGTATGTCATCCAAAAATGTCATAGTATAGTATGTCGTCCAAAATCGATCGAAAATGTCATAATATAGTATGTCGTCCAAAATCGGTCAAAAATATCATAGTATAGGAAGTTGTCCAGAATCACCAAAAAAGGTCATAGTATAGTATGTCGTCCAAAATCGATCAAAAATGTCATAGTATAGTATGTCGTCCAAAAATGTCATAGTATAGTATGTCGTCCAAAATCGATCAAAAAAGTCATAGTATAGTCAGTCAGTCAGTCATCATCTACCGCTTTATCCTCTGCCAGAGGGTCGCGGGGGGTGCTGTGCCAATCTCAGCTACATCGGGCGATAGGCGGGGTACACCCTGGACAGTTCGCCAGTCCATCGCAGGGCCACACACAGATAGAGACAAACAACCATTCACTCTCACACTCACTCCTATGGTCAATTTAGAGTGTTCAATTTACCTATCCCCACATTGCATGTTTTTGGACTGTGGGAGGAAGCCGGAGAACCCGGAGAGAACCCACGCACACACGGGGAGAACATGCAAACTCCATGCAGAAAGGCCCTTGTTCCAACCGGGGCTCGAACCCGGGTCTTCTCGCTGCAAGGCGAGAGTGCTAACCACTACAACACCGTGTGGCCCTCATAGTATAGTATGTTGTCCAAAATCCAAAATAAAGTCATAGTATAGTATGTTGTCCAAAATCAGTCAAAAAAGTCATAGTATAGTATGTCGTCCAAATTCGGTCCAAAAAGTCATAGTATAGTATGTCGTCCAAAAACGATCAAAAAAGTCATAGTATAGTATGTTGTCCAAAATCCAAAATAAAGTCATAGTATAGTATGTTGTCCAAAATCAGTCAAAAAAGTCATAGTATAGTATGTTGTCCAAAATCGGTCAGAAAAGTCATAGTATATAGTATGTTGTCCAAAATCGGTCCAAAAAGTCATAGTATAGTATGTCGTCCAAAAACGATCAAAAAAGTCATAGTATAGTATGTTGTCCAAAATCCAAAATAAAGTCATAGTATAGTATGTTGTCCAAAATCAGTCAAAAATGTCATAGCATAGTATGTTGTCCAAAATCGGTCAGAAAAGTCATAGTATATAGTATGTTGTCCAAAATCGGTCAAAAAAGTCATAGTATAGTATGCCGTCCAAAATCGGTCAGAAAAGTCATAGTATAGTATGTCGTCCAAAATCGATCAAAAATGTCATAGTATAGTATGTCGTCCAAAATCGATCAAAAATGTCATAGTATAGTATGTCGTCCAAAATCGGTCAAAAGAGTCATAGTATAGTATGTCGTCCAAAATCGATCAAAAATGTCATAGTATAGTATGTCGTCCAAAATCGGTCAAAAGACTCATAGTATAGTATGTCGTCCAAAATCCCAAAAAACTGTCATAGTATAGTATGTTGTCCAAAATCCCCAAAAAAGTCATAGTATAGTATGTCGTCCAAAATCGATCAAAAATTTCATAGTATAGTATGTCGTCCAAAATCGGTCAAAAGAGTCATTGTATAGTATGTCGTCCAAAATCGATCAAAAATGTCATAGTATAGTATGTCGTCCAAAATCAGTAAAAAATTTCATGGTATAGTATGTCGTCCAGAATCGGTCAAAAAAGTCATAGTATAGTATGTCGTCCAAAATCGGTCAAAAAAGTCATAGTAGAGTATGTCGTCCAGAATCGGTCAAAAATGTCATAGTATAGTATGTCGTCCAAATCGGTCAAAAAAGTCATAGTATAGTATGTCGTCCAAAATCGATCCAAAATGTCATAGTATAGTATGTCGTCCAAAATCGGTCAAAAAAGTCATAGTATAGTATGTGGCCCAAAATCGGTAACAAATGTCTTAATATAGTATGTCGTCCAAAATCGGTCAAAAAAGTCATAGTATAGTATGTCGTCCAAAATCGATCAAAAATGTCATAGTATAGTATGTCGTCCAAAATCGGTCAAAAAAGTCATAGTATAGTATGTGGCCCAAAATCGGTAACAAATGTCATAGTATAGTATGTCGTCCAAAATCGGTCAAAAGACTCATAGTATAGTATGTTGTCCAAAATCGATCAAAAATGTCATAGTATAGTATGTCGTCCAAAATCGGTCAAAAGAGTCATAGTATAGTATGTCGTCCAAAATCGGTCAAAAATGTCATAGTATAGTATGTCGTCCAAAATCGGTGAGAAAAGTCATAGTATAGTATGTCGTCCAGAATCGGTCAAAAATGTCATAGTATAGTATGTCGTCCAAAATCGGTGAGAAAAGTCATAGTATAGTATGTCGTCCAGAATCGGTCAAAAATGTCATAGTATAGTATGTCGTCCAAAATCAGTAAAAAATTTCATGGTATAGTATGTCGTCCAGAATCGGTCAAAAAAGTCATAGTATAGTATGTCGTCCAAATCGGTCAAAAAAGTCATAGTATAGTATGTCGTCCAAAATCGATCAAAAATGTCATAGTATAGTATGTCGTCCAAAATCGGTCAAAAGAGTCATTGTATAGTATGTCGTCCAAAATCGATCAAAAATGTCATAGTATAGTATGTCGTCCAAAATCAGTAAAAAATTTCATGGTATAGTATGTCGTCCAGAATCGGTCAAAAAAGTCATAGTATAGTAAGTCGTCCAAAATCGGTCAAAAAAGTCATAGTATAGTATGTGGCCCAAAATCGGTAACAAATGTCATAGTATAGTATGTCGTCCAAAATCGGTCAAAAAAGTCATAGTATAGTATGTCGTCCAAAATCGATCAAAAATGTCATAGTATAGTATGTCATCCAAAATCGGTCGAAAAAGTCATAGTATAGTATGTGGCCCAAAATCGGTAACAAATGTCATAGTATAGTATGTCGTCCAAAATCTGTCAAGACTCATAGTATAGTATGTCGTCCAAAATCGGTCAGAAAAGTCATAGTATAGTATGCCGTCCAAAATCGGTCAAAAGACTCATAGTATAGTATGTCGTCAAAAATCGATCAAAAATGTCATAGTATAGTATGTCTTCCAAAATCGGTCAAAAGAGTCATAGTGTAGTATGTTGTCCAAAATCGGTGAGAAAAGTCATAGTATAGTATGTCGTCCAAAATCGATCGAAAATGTCATAATATAGTATGTCGTCCAAAATCGATCAAAAAAGTCATAGTATAGTATGTCGTCCAAAATCGGTCAAAAAAGTCATAGTATAGGAAGTTGTCCAAAATCACCAAAAAAGGTCATAGTATAGTATGTCGTCCAAAATCGATCAAAAATGTCATAGTATAGTATGTCATCCAAAAATGTCATAGTATAGTATGTCGTCCAAAATCGATCGAAAATGTCATAATATAGTATGTCGTCCAAAATCGGTCAAAAATATCATAGTATAGGAAGTTGTCCAGAATCACCAAAAAAGGTCATAGTATAGTATGTCGTCCAAAATCGATCAAAAATGTCATAGTATAGTATGTCGTCCAAAAATGTCATAGTATAGTATGTCGTCCAAAATCGATCAAAAAAGTCATAGTATAGTATGTTGTCCAAAATCCAAAATAAAGTCATAGTATAGTATGTTGTCCAAAATCAGTCAAAAAAGTCATAGTATAGTATGTCGTCCAAATTCGGTCCAAAAAGTCATAGTATAGTATGTCGTCCAAAAACGATCAAAAAAGTCATAGTATAGTATGTTGTCCAAAATCCAAAATAAAGTCATAGTATAGTATGTTGTCCAAAATCAGTCAAAAAAGTCATAGTTGGTCATGTCCATCATTGTACGTTTTTTGGTCGTCAGTTTTTCAGTCACTCTCAGCAATACCTGGCAAGATACTGCAACCTGACCCGCTGTTAGCTATCTTCGGTGTAGTCAGTGATGAGCTAATGTTGTCACATCTCCACAAAACTGCACTCGCCTATGCATCGTTACATGCCCGCCGTCTGATACTGCTGAATTGGAAGGGAAAGAATCCCCCTTCCTATGTTCATTGGATCAGAGAGGTGATGCTGGGATTAGCTCTGGAAAAAATTAGGTATACAGTAAAGGGGTTGGAGGGTAAATATGACAAAACTTGGTCACAATTCATGACCCATGTCAGGAACTTGCCTTTTACGTGACCTCTTGTTTTTATTCATTTATTTTTATTTTATTTTGCTTGGGTAGTGGCCCTGGTCTTCTTGATACCCAGATTCTGATGTTGCACTATTTTTTACTCTTTATTTTTTATTTTTATTCCTGTACCAGAAGTCCGAATTGTTGGTGTTACGACCATACTCGTCGCTATAGATCGTTTGAGTCATTTTTGTTGGTGTGTGTTTTTGTATTTGTTTATATTTATTTGTTTTTGTGTTTTCCTTTTCCATGTTGTGTTACCGGGTTAGTAGTTTGTACAGTGTGAATATATTTGTGGGGATGCCACCTGGATGGGGGGTGGGGGGTGGGGGGCAGGGTTGACAACTTGTGTAATAAATGCTTGTATAAATACTTTTGATATGGAAAAATTATAAATAAAGTTGGGAAAAAAAAAAAAAAAAAAAAAAAAAGTCATAGTATAGTATGTTGTCCAAAATCGGTCAGAAAAGTCATAGTATATAGTATGTTGTCCAAAATCGGTCCAAAAAGTCATAGTATAGTATGTCGTCCAAAAACGATCAAAAAAGTCATAGTATAGTATGTTGTCCAAAATCGGTCAGAAAAGTCATAGTATATAGTATGTTGTCCAAAATCGGTCCAAAAAGTCATAGTATAGTATGTCGTCCAAAAACGATCAAAAAAGTCATAGTATAGTATGTTGTCCAAAATCCAAAATAAAGTCATAGTATAGTATGTTGTCCAAAATCAGTCAAAAATGTCATAGCATAGTATGTTGTCCAAAATCGGTCAGAAAAGTCATAGTATATAGTATGTTGTCCAAAATCGGTCAAAAAAGTCATAGTATAGTATGCCGTCCAAAATCGGTCAGAAAAGTCATAGTATAGTATGTCGTCCAAAATCGATCAAAAATGTCATAGTATAGTATGTCGTCCAAAATCGATCAAAAATGTCATAGTATAGTATGTCGTCCAAAATCGGTCAAAAGAGTCATAGTATAGTATGTCGTCCAAAATCGATCAAAAATGTCATAGTATAGTATGTCGTCCAAAATCGGTCAAAAGACTCATAGTATAGTATGTCGTCCAAAATCCCAAAAAACTGTCATAGTATAGTATGTTGTCCAAAATCCCCAAAAAAGTCATAGTATAGTATGTCGTCCAAAATCGATCAAAAATTTCATAGTATAGTATGTCGTCCAAAATCGGTCAAAAGAGTCATTGTATAGTATGTCGTCCAAAATCGATCAAAAATGTCATAGTATAGTATGTCGTCCAAAATCAGTAAAAAATTTCATGGTATAGTATGTCGTCCAGAATCGGTCAAAAAAGTCATAGTATAGTATGTCGTCCAAAATCGGTCAAAAAAGTCATAGTAGAGTATGTCGTCCAGAATCGGTCAAAAATGTCATAGTATAGTATGTCGTCCAAATCGGTCAAAAAAGTCATAGTATAGTATGTCGTCCAAAATCGGTCAAAAAAGTCATAGTAGAGTATGTCGTCCAGAATCGGTCAAAAATGTCATAGTATAGTATGTCGTCCAAATCGGTCAAAAAAGTCATAGTATAGTATGTCGTCCAAAATCGATCCAAAATGTCATAGTATAGTATGTCGTCCAAAATAGGTCAAAAAAGTCATAGTATAGTATGTGGCCCAAAATCGGTAACAAATGTCTTAATATAGTATGTCGTCCAAAATCGGTCAAAAAAGTCATAGTATAGTATGTCGTCCAAAATCGATCAAAAATGTCATAGTATAGTATGTCGTCCAAAATCGGTCAAAAAAGTCATAGTATAGTATGTGGCCCAAAATCGGTAACAAATGTCATAGTATAGTATGTCGTCCAAAATCGGTCAAAAGACTCATAGTATAGTATGTTGTCCAAAATCGATCAAAAATGTCATAGTATAGTATGTCGTCCAAAATCGGTCAAAAGAGTCATAGTATAGTATGTCGTCCAAAATCGGTCAAAAATGTCATAGTATAGTATGTCGTCCAAAATCGGTGAGAAAAGTCATAGTATAGTATGTCGTCCAGAATCGGTCAAAAATGTCATAGTATAGTATGTCGTCCAAAATCGGTGAGAAAAGTCATAGTATAGTATGTCGTCCAGAATCGGTCAAAAATGTCATAGTATAGTATGTCGTCCAAAATCAGTAAAAAATTTCATGGTATAGTATGTCGTCCAGAATCGGTCAAAAAAGTCATAGTATAGTATGTCGTCCAAATCGGTCAAAAAAGTCATAGTATAGTATGTCGTCCAAAATCGATCAAAAATGTCATAGTATAGTATGTCGTCCAAAATCGGTCAAAAGAGTCATTGTATAGTATGTCGTCCAAAATCGATCAAAAATGTCATAGTATAGTATGTCGTCCAAAATCAGTAAAAAATTTCATGGTATAGTATGTCGTCCAGAATCGGTCAAAAAAGTCATAGTATAGTAAGTCGTCCAAAATCGGTCAAAAAAGTCATAGTATAGTATGTGGCCCAAAATCGGTAACAAATGTCATAGTATAGTATGTCGTCCAAAATCGGTCAAAAAAGTCATAGTATAGTATGTCGTCCAAAATCGATCAAAAATGTCATAGTATAGTATGTCGTCCAAAATCGGTCAAAAAAGTCATAGTATAGTATGTGGCCCAAAATCGGTAACAAATGTCATAGTATAGTATGTCGTCCAAAATCGGTCAAAAAAGTCATAGTATAGTATGTCGTCCAAAATCGGTCAAAAAAGTCATAGTATAGTATGTCGTCCAAAATCGATCAAAAATGTCATAGTATAGTATGTCGTCCAAAATCGGTCGACTCATAGTATAGTATGTCGTCCAAAATCGATCAACAAATGTCATAGTATAGTATGTCGTCCAAAATCGGTCAAAAGAGTCATAGTATAGTATGTCGTCCAAAATCGGTCAAACATGTCATAGTATAGTATGTCGTCCAAAATCGGTCAAAAGACTCATAGTATAGTATGTCGTCCAAAATCGATCAAAAATGTCATAGTATAGTATGTTGTCCAAAATCCCCAAAAAATGTCATAGTACATACAGTATGTCGTCCAAAATCACCAAAAAATATCACAGTATAGTATGTCGTCCAAAATCACCAAAAATATAGTATAGTATGTGTTTCTCTTTGCTTACTTTCATGCGGCTCTTACGTTCATATCAAATTATGTGTTTCTGGTTTTTTTTGTCATGTATGTGTGTACCATGTTCGCCTTAGTTCAATATCAAATGCGCACATGCGCGAGGGAAAACCTCATTGTTGAGTAAACAATTTGTCAAGTTCCCTTTGAAATGGTGTGGAAAAAATGCACAGCAAAACGAAAATACAAAGATGAACACGGGACGTATTTAACACAGTGGGAGTTTATATTTTTATTGTTTACCGAAATGGCAAGTCATTCTGTCATGTTGTTGGTGTGTGACATTTACAGTAAATCTGGATGAGCAGAAGTCTGTGTCTGTGTGTGAGAGAGGGAGAGAGACAGAGAGAGGGTGAGAGGAAGGGATGGGGGGGATGTTCATGTGTGTATGATGTGATAGTACGTCCTCCAAACATTCCTGCTTATTGTGTGTGTAATCTGTCAATTAAAACCTAAAAACGACTTGGTCGGTGTTTCAAGACAGGTCGGGTGGGTTGCCAACATCGCAGCCGACCCCCCATTTACTGAACTGCTGCCCGCCCTGGCGACACAACTGGGCACACTGAGGAGAGTCCACTCCGATCGACAGTTGCACCGGGGGCAGAGGGCCAGTCGTAAGTAACAAGTAAATAAAAAGCTAAAAAAATTTTTTTCATTGTATTCTTGGTGAAACAAAGTTAATGTAAATTAACCAATATAAAGTTTCAAAGTGGTAAGTAGACAAACAACGAAGATCCATCACATTAAATACATTGTTCAATTTATTGGAAAGGGTAAAAAAAAACAGAAAGCAAACTTTTTGTCTATTTTTGAACAAATGAAGGACCAGAAAGTACAGGGAACCATTATTTTGGCAGTTATGGAATCAAAACAAATATTTTTAGTCCTTTTCATCAACAAACATTCAAACTAAAGCTGAAAGTGTGGCAATCAAAACTAATCTTGTTAATGGTTTGTTATTGCAGAGATTATTTTAGGGCTACACCCATACAACCCCGCAATAAATTCAAACAATCGGCGCCTGGACTAGTTTTCAGCTCTGCGTCTGTCACAGTGTAAACAGAAAGTAAATTCAAATGGTGGTGTCAAGAGCGGGGTTTTTCTTTAACTGGGCTCTGAAACATGACAGATGGCAAACGGAGTTGTGTGGATGCAGCCCAAGACAAATGCATTTGAGGACATTAAAAACAGAAAAAGAATTTGTGGTAAAATAAGGTGAGGTTACTGTTGTGAGGTGTTAGTGAATGAGGACACCTGTGGAGCAGCACAGATGATGAAAAGCTTTCAACTTTTTACTTAGATGTTAACCATAAATCTCCAAAAACAGATTTGACATAGTGATATAATTAAGTTGAAGAGGCAAATTATCATATTAATCCAAACGACTGGAATTTAAAAGTTGTAACCCAACAGCAGTTCCATGTCAACTGTAGACAAGTGAAGAATCTTTAAATTTAGTGCTCTTGTAGACTCTCGCATCATTAATCACATGGTGAATTTTATTCAGTGTTTGCAGGAAATGTTGCTGGTTCTGCCCCCGAATCTGGAATCTCAAGGTAGTTGTACACAATAAATATAAAAACATGGGCTGGTGGTGTACTAGTGCCCCGTCATTACAGTCTTCTCTGAGACAAACACATCTACGCGACATACACACATCCCAACCCGCTGTCCATGAATACTGACGGGTCCCAGTGTTCTTCATCTACTTCCTTCAGGTGCCGCAACTCAACGTTTAGTCCATGGTCATCGTGTATCTGTAGACAACAATGTTATTGTATTTAGTGGTGTGTAATTATAAAATATAAACAATGCAAAGAGTGACCAAAAGTGACTTTTTGGACGCCTTACATTCTGAAGACATTTGTGTTTGAAAATATCAGCAATGACAATTTAATTTGTGAAAAACATTAATTTTCTCTTAGACGTTACAAAAAAATCACATGCAAAAAGTTGTTAGAAAAGAAATTCTATAATCGGGATAATCGTGCATGGAGAAAATTGTTAATATTTCATGTGATTTATAAATGCCACAAGGCATCATTTCCATGTTTGACGATCAACATTTTTTAAGGTCTTCTGATATTGTATGGACCAAACGATTAATCGATAAAATAATTGACCGATTAATCGATGATGAAAATAATCGTTAGTTGCAGCTCTAGATCTGATCTAAGTTTCTTGTTTTTCACTTTACAATGCTCAATAAAAAGATATTAATCCCGAACATTTTTGCAACATAAGTTATGTATGTTAGCAACACGTTTTACTGGCATTTCAACATTTTGTAACATGTTTTGGTAAGGTCACTACTGATGTAATGCTCGTCACATGTTACATGTCACATTTTTCAGTAATGGAAGTAACGTTCAGTGAAACATTAGCAACATGTTTTCCAAACAAAATTTTGTGTAACTTCTTTCATCATGTAGTTCACATCTTTGTAATATTTGTGACATGTTTGTGTGTCATTACATTTTGTAACATCAGTCATGCTTTTTAACAGTAGTTCATTAATTTTCTCTGTATCCATACGTTTTAAGAATATGAGCACTAACACGGAGGAAGAGAAATTCACTGGTTTATGTTTAAGAATCAAAATCTTACAAAACAGAAAAGCGCATTTTTACAATTACATTTGTATGTCAACAAAAAAAAATTGTTATTGACATGAATCACAATTATTTTGGTCACGACAGTAGAGATACTGTACCATGTCTCGCTCTTACCAAGGTTCAGGTCCACTCCAGCCTGTAGTTCTTTATGCTTGAACATCTTCCAGCTCAGGAGGCATAGGGGACTTTGGGTGTTTGCTCTCAAAGTGCTGTTTGAAAGTCTTGGGGTCAGGCATCTGTGTCTGAAAGAAAAAGAAAAGCTTTTAGTCACATCGCTACGGAAAGTGACAAACTATGAAGTGATATTTAATACACTGGACTTCAAGACTAGGGCGGGAGCCACAGGGTACTTCATAATACAAGATACATGGTCCACAATACCAGTAATATCACCATAAAACAATTCTGTGATAATCAATATTTTGTCAATCATATAGCGAAACATTACGATTTCTGTCTAACTGAAGAAAACAAAACGTCCATCTTTACGTCTTTATGTTATGTTTGTTCTTACCCGGCAGATAGGACAGGTGTGGACCAGAGCAGCTTTAGCTGCCGTCTTCTGGTCGGCTCCTTGACCTTTCTTCTTATCTGCTGCCTTCTTCGCATTCTTTTGCTGGGACTGAATCTTCTGCTGCCCACGAGCCATGGCCCTCCACTTCACCTGCAGGAACAAAAAATGAAATAAATAACTAAATAAATAAAAAGGACACAGAGTAATCACTGCAAATCTACTACCACCGCGGTTTTCCTCTCATCATGACTAATATGCAGGACTGTACTTTTAAGCATGCTTGGAACCTCGCCTGAGCAGGTACTAAAAATAGAACCTGGTACCAGGTACTAGGCTAGAGGAAACACTGCTTAAACCGCCGTGGTGAGGCGAGTAGAGCCGGTGGAAATGCACCGTAAATGTAGGTGTAGTTAATGGACAAATCTGATGACTGACCACTAACAGATGTTTACTATGCCAACGCATAAAAAAAGACATTAAAGTTTGAGGTGTTAACTGTAAATTGATTAGCATACAGGAAGAGACATTCGTTACATCTTTCCATTAGTTCCACCACACATTTTGTCAAAAAAAGATTTGAACACACAAACCATGATGATCTGGATACATTACAGACTAAAATAATTTCAATATTAGGCACATTACAGAATTAAACAATATCACCTAGGGCCTCAACTAACAATTATTTGCATAATTGATTAATCTGTCGTTATTTTTCTCAATTAATCAAGTGCTTGTTTGGTCAGGAAATGTTCAAAAAATGTTCAGCGTTCCTCAACCTGGAAATGATGATGTTCTCAAATGTCTTGTCCACAAACCAAAATGATTCACTTTGAATGATTTATTTGAAACATGGAGCAAAGAAACTTAATCGATCACTAACTATTTTGATAATATAATCAGAAAATAATGGCCAGTTGCAGCTCTACTACTTAAGTATGGTAGAAATGTCTGATTTAAAATTCAACTTTGAACAACATTGCTGAACACGGTGGACTGCTTAAATACATTTGTACAGGTGTAAATACAAACTAGAGGACTTAGTATTAACTGTCATTTAACGTAAACGGAGTTTAACGTATTTTAACTCTTTAAAAAAGCCTGCTGAACTCGAGTATTTGTTATTGATTCGCTGTGAGGCTAGAATCCAAAACGAAGGCATTCATTATGACCTGTTTCTATATAAAAAATACATACACACACACACGTAAATATGATTAATAGTAAAGAGCAGTTCAATTAAAAATATCAACGTTTTCAAAACAGGCCTCTCATCAACCGGCGCCGCCTTGCTAACGTTGTTAGCCGTGAGCTAAGATTACATGTGACCGAGATACTACGCGATTAAATGTTGTCGCGGGTTTAAGAGAACGGTTTCGTGTATAAACCGTCGTTATCTGACACCACGTTAAGGAAAAAGCTGGAAACTAATGATAAAAAACATTGCTTTTCAGGAAAATTTACCTTCAAGTTTTCACACACTCCTCACGCTTTTGTCGATGTCTTTTTTCTTTTCTTTTTTTTAAGGCAGAGGAAACTCCAAAGCGCATACAAGCTGACAGTGGAGCGAACAGCGCCCCCCGCCGAACTGGAGGACTGCAGCCAGTGGTAAATCGTATTCATTTAGTTTTTTCTGAGATATTAGTTTTCTACAGGTGAAAAACTGAAAACTGATTTTACATTAAATGTACTTGTGCAATAATCTTAGGACACTTATGTTAAGTATTTTTTTTTAAATGATATTATTTATTTTATCTTTATACATTATACATTTTATTTTACTACTTTTTTACATGTTCTCATAATCCTGAGGCTATATGTTATTTCCTTTGAACAAATTACTGTTCATCATAAATAGAATTAAAAAATGTGTGTATACATTTAGGTAATTTACTCCACAAATGAACAACCTACAAGTCACTATATACAAATGAGGGATATTTGAGTTGAGGATATTTCATTTTACACATTTATATTTATGTTTTTTAAAATATTTTCATGACCTTACTTTACTTGTCTTTATACTTTTAGGTGAAACAAAACAAAAACAAGAATCCTAAAAAGTAAGAATAATCTATCGTCAGAACACTTAAACTATTGTCTGCTGAGGTTTACATGTGAATTTATAAAGCTGTACATCTTTTTAATGCAAAGAGAACAAACACAAAGTGAACACAGTTTCATCACTTTATTACATTAAATGAGTCCATAATCGTACACACGCACACACAGAGCAGAGACAGACAGGTTTGTGTTCCTTTCTCTCTCTTTTCTCCATTAACTGACACATGAGTTCACCGAGGTCAACAGCATCAGAGTACAAAAAAGAATTCAAATAAAAATGACATAAAGAGGTGCAGCGATGACGTCCTTCAGTTACACAATAACGTGAACGTACAAATGAGCTCACGGAGGATTTAAAAACAAAGTCCAATTTATGACACTTGAAACATGAAACACACACACACATTCACACACACACACCTGCGTTCACAGTGCATTTGATTCTGCATGTCACAAACATTACATGACTGACATCACTCAGGTCAAAGGTCACGCTCAATCTGAGGACACCAGTGACCTCTGCAGCTGAGTGACAATGACAACAGCAACAACAACAAAGATTTTTGTTTCTAAAACAACTACCTGCTGCTGTGATTCATGTGAACACACACACATACACCTGCAGCTTTGGCCTTGAACTTCAAGTCTCACATGCACCACCTAGAGGCAGAAAAGAGCTACTACTCATAGAAACAGGGGAAGTGAAATGATCTTTAAAAAAGTATAAAGGTACAAGGGAAAAGAGAAATAAATATTCTGCTAAACGTCTTTGATCCTAATCATGTTTTAAATACCTAATGTTACAAGATGCCAGATTCAAACACAGTTTTGTGGATGAATCCATAAATTCTTAAACTTCATAAAAACTTAAAATACACAGTGATTTGACTGTTTTGTGTGGTTAATTGTGTTATCTAGCCAATTGTAATGTGTCTATTTGTATTCATGTGATTCATTGTGTGACATTGCCAGTGGAGCTGCTTTGGCAAAATGACTCCAGAGAAATCTTTTAGATATTTGTTAGTTAATACAGGTTTAAGATTTTAAGTCTGCCCAACAGTCTCTATTTTAAAGTTCAGATTACTCTTCTTATGATTCTCTCTTCTGATAACTGTGAGAGGATGGAGGAAAGTGTTTTTAAGCCAAAGAAAACAGCAGGAAATTACAAATGATGCAGGTTTGTGTGTGTGTGTCTCATACGGGCCGAACAGCTCTCTCTAGTGGAGAAGTTTAATTTAAGTGTGACTGCAGACCCAACTTGGATTAAATTTAAACATTGGGGGTTTTCAAGGGAGGAAAAAAAGAGAGATAACAAAACTTCTCTGTTGTTGTTGTTCCTTCATATGTCAGTTTGTGCTCAGATTAACAGCAGATGTAAACAGATGGATTAAAGGCCAGATCAAAACCCAATAGGCTGCAGTGACACGCCTTAATCTTTCAGATTTATATGGACTGTATTGGATTATATATATTTACAACATTCACTCAACAGTCAGGAGGTTGTGACAGCATGAGGAGCTGAGGAATGACAAAGGAGAAAGAGAGAGAAAGATCATCAATAAGCATTTTGTTTACCACACTTCTTTTTACCCACTCCCTCCCCTTTGCAGTATTTACATTTCTGATCGTGAAAAAAGAAACTTATTTACAAAAATGCACAAAAATTATTGACGGCTTTGTAGAGAAAATGAGGAAAATAAGATATAAACAACTCTGTAATAAAAAGTAAAAAGAGGAAAATTAAACATTAGTGTTATTTTACATTTGCGATGAGATGCAGGAGTTAAGTCAAAGAGAGAGGATTTTTTTTTTTAACCCCACCACACTTTTTCATAGCCAAAGAAAGTCTGACGGCTCTAAATGTGTGGCGCCCTCTGCAGTGTCATCCCAACGAGGCGGTTGGTCTTTGTACATTGAGAGGAGAGAACGTGTGGGGAGATGTTTGTGAGTTTGAAACCCAGAAGCAGCTGTGAGGAAAAGGAAAGAAAAGAGCTCTCCAAACATTCTCCTCATGATAAATTCAAAAAAAAGTCTGGTGGAGATACATTTTTAACACTTTTTAAGTGTGGTCTGTTTACTTGTTTAATAACACTCTGTATTAACTGCTCTATTAGTTAAACAGCGGCTGTTTCAGAGAGCAGCTGTAGATATTTTCTCACTTTCTCTATCCAACTGTTCCAAATAAATTAATCCCAGTGGGGCTGATACAAGTTATTTTTAACAAATCTCCCTTGAATTTCTTCTTAAAAAAAATGTTAGTGGTAATTATTGTTTCTACATAGCTTCTTTTGTACTGCGACATCATTTCAACATCATCGTTATTCAAACGTTTTCATTAAAGTACGACCATAAAAGCACTCGTAAGTTTCTCTGCTGCGTTTAATGAACACGAGAGGCCGACTGTCATTTTCACTTCTATACACCACGAAGCGTCTTCACACTAAAGGGGGATTCCACCAAAAGTGAGTTTTTTTTGTCGTCGGATGGTATTTGTATTTTCAACTTTTGAACACATTTATAAACACATTTTAAGATTAAAAACAAAAGATTAAAACTAGGAAATCATTTCCTGTATTCTGTAAGTAAAAAGGAAAATTGATACTTTATTTTTAAAAGTTTACATTAAATCTTAAAACACAAAACTGCAGCCACTTTTAGTGGAAAGCTCCTCTGAGACATGTGTAAGATCACAGTCAAACCTTAACTTTCTAACACAGAGACACATATGAAACCAGCGAAGGTCATTTTCTGTACGAGTAGAATTAAGGAACAATAATAAAACAGAGCTTTTTTTTCTTTTTGGATGATTAAAAGTTTGGAAGTTTAATGTTACATGTCTTTCAGCAGTTAAATTGCACAAAAACTCTTTCTTTCTTCAGGAGGCATCAGCGCGATGTGATGTCATCTAATAGCTTCAGTTTTCATGTCCTATTTAAAATTACATGGAGCCTGCATGGTTGTATTTTTTATTGCTGCAATATCATCGATATCTAAAAAAAAAAAGAATCCACTGAAAACAACAAATGATTTTGGCTGTTCAGAGAACAAACAGCGGCGTTTTTGTTGACCTCACTTATTTGACCACTGACACTTACAGCTCAAATGATATTGTCTATTATCGACCAACACCTGTGCCTTAATCTACAGATAATAATAATAATAATAATAACCTTTAAAAAGACTCACCAATATAGTCTCACCAATTTGATTTGACTCGTTAAGTGTAAATGCAGTGAAAATTAAAAATTCCTGTGATTGTTGGGTACATTTTACATCTGTGGACGTCCGAGTCTCCTCTTAAATCACAAAAAGAACAAAAGACTAAAAAACAAAAAGAACTTGTTGGATTCAGACAAAAACAGACACAGCAGTTGATTTCTAGTCCTGTTTAAAAAAACCCACAGCTACTGAACATGATTCACGTCAAATACAAGTGACCTCCAAACAATGCTAAATGCTACCTGGTGCTGCCATTTAAGCCTGTAAATGAGATTTAATGTGAACTATATATATATATATATATATATATATATAGTGAATAATGTGGCTGGAAAATGTTACAAATTCATCTGTTCTCCTGTCCTGAGATAAATAAAAAGTTCTTTACCCTGGTGACCTGCTTGAGGCTAAAGTTAGTCTTGGTCAGGGGGGGCAGTGCGCAGTTTAATAAACAGATTTAAAAACATGAAGGACAAAAAAAACCCAAAAACTGTGGTATGATCACATGATGCTTTCAAATAAATAAACATAAAGAAAAAAAAAAAAAGAAGAAGAAAATAACAAAAAGTTGATTAAAATAAAGGTTGTATAACAGAGGACCAGCCCCCACTATTGAACCTTCACATACCACCTGAGCAGCAGCAAGATGACGACTCTGTGTGTGTGTGTGTGCGTGTGTGTGAGTGTGTGAGTGTGTGTGTGTAACAATCTCCTGCTGTAGTTTCAACCCCGGCAGCTAAAGAACTAAAAGTTTTTTTTCAGTGTACGAACTGAACAAAATGGATAATTTAAGAGGAGCGAGAGGAAGAGAGAGAGCAAGCAGCACAGAGGAAAGCTGTAAAGAGAGGGAGAGAAATGTGTGTGTGTGTGTGTGTGTGAGAGAAAGAGACAGTAAAGGGTGAGGCTGGCAGACAGGGAGGTGAGGCGCTGCTTCAAATGCTGTTAAGTGATCCTGGTACTGAACTGTGCTGAGACGACTCTGAACCGGTGCCATCTGAGGGAGAAGAGGAGAGAAATGCAGAGAAACGTGTGAATTTATGCAAAACAGAAGATGTGACCTGAAACAAGGTTCAAACTAATGTGTTCCAAAAACGACGACTTTAGTCTCTTTCACACCTGAAGGCCTGTACATAATAACATAATCGCCCTTGTTCTTGGAGTTCATCAGGGCAGAACTTTTTTTCCTACTACTATTGTGTGATTGGCCAGAAATTTGAAGTGGGCGTGCTTTATGGCAGAAATGTGGTCATTCCCTATGAGGAATTCTGCAGAGGAGTTCCTCGTGAAGTATGCAATGTCCTGACCAGAATTAACTCCAGAAAAATAACACATTTATCTGTTCTTGTGGAGTATGTAAAGGCCTTAAAGCAGGGGCGTCAAACTCAAATGACCTGGGGGCCAATGAGCATCTAGTCTGGTCAAGCGGGAGCCGACAGAGAAGAAAAGTGGGAAAAAACAACTATTAAGTAGCCAGTGGGCAATATAAGATACTGCAAAGTAAAAGTGCTTGTTTTGATATAAAATGATTCACAATAAAGACATATTTAGGATCCACAAAAACGGAGAATGAAATAGAAAATTTAGCAAATAATGACGAGGATAACTGTGATTAAAACAGCTTAAATATAGTAATTTCAGGTTGAGTGTAATACATTTAATAAAGCAATGATTACAACCGAATGCCTTATTACTGTTATAAAAATATTGCTGGCAAATACATTTAGTCAAATACATGTGGCCCCCGGGCCGCCAGTCTGACACCCCTGCCTTAAAGGGTGGTTTCACCCATTTTCTTTTTCCATTTGGTAAAATGAAGAATAAACTTAAAATCATTATGACACTGCTGTGTTTGTTTAATTCACATTCTATGACAGAGTCCAATTATTTAGTTGATTGTTTTCAGATCTTTTACTCATAAAATTTGACAGAAACACAGTAAAGAGCAGTGTAGGGCTTTTATTCTCTTTGAATGAAGTGTCTTTGACATCAACCTCTTTGTCAATTTGATTTATTTTTTTCAATCCCAACTTCCTCTGTTGTTGTGGGAATGAGACTTTCATCTCAGATTCACTGTATGATGATCGAATAACACATTTATCTCCAGAAATTAGTAAAAAAAACAACTTTATATTTCTGGGTGTTTTTTTCCCACACCTGTGTGTGAATTTTCACATCACAAATCTGTAAAAAAACAACACCCTGGAGCTCAGTGATGACTCCACTTATCTAAATCCATGGTTCTCAAACTGTGTGTACCACCAGTGTTACGCAAGCTTCCTCTGGTGGTACTTGCCTCCTGTGGAAAGTCCATAGCTGACTATGCTCGACCTATTTACACCACTGTATTTTAACGTTGGTGATAATGGTTACTGAGAGAGAGCTCAATATTTTCTCAGGTGGTAACTTATGGTGGTAAAAATTTGAGAACCACCGGCACTCTAAATGATGAAATAATATCTGCCCAAGCTAGACAAAGCAAGATTCACTACAAATACACATGGTTATTTACACCCGAACGGCCTGAAGATGACTGTGTGTCATAGTGTTATCTAAAATAATGTGCATCTCTGCCAAAAATAAAGCAGGAGAAGAAACTAGCGCATTTAATTCGAGGTTTTGATAAAAATCCACACGTATAACAGAGTCACTTGTCCTGAGAGTTAATGCTGAATAACACATTACCAGTTTTGTTTTCTGAACCAGTGGAAATGAGGTATTGAGACATATTTAAATGAAAATAAACTGTATAAAAGTGTATCAACATACACTAATAAAACAATTAAAATCACTGTATTTCAACTAAAAATAATGCTAATTATGACCAATAAAACTAATCAAAATGCTGCAAAAAGGAAACAAAAGAGCATGAGCACTCTCCTCCAGATGAACTTGTGACCTTCTACTGTTTATATGAAAGTGCTGGTCATGCTCTTATCCTACAGCAGCAGTGGACCGACACAATGTAGCGGAAACTCTGCAGATAAACATGAGTGAACACATCAACCTATGTCGTCTTATTTGCATTTGATGGAAGTCAACAAGGTGTCACGTACGTCCACAACGTGTGCATTACAGAGCTGATAGTCTTCATAATTGTGTTCATTTACTTATTTTTAAAAACAAAAACGCAGCAGCATCGACGAAGCCCGAGAGTCTGAGAGTAGATGTGAAAAACGCTGTGTCTGCAGAACAGACTGTATCATAAATATTAAATATCACCATTCAAGAATAGAAAGAAAGATTATGTGTCCAAGCGTTTGCTTGTAACAGCACAAAGAAAACACTTACAGTATTTCTACTGGGCAGGAAATGTAAGCTGTAAATTAGTTTGTTAATAGAATTTAAAAGAGTATTATGCCCCGACTCATTTTTATGACTGTGTCTCATGCATAGCATATTTCCTGTCAAAGCAAGTATGATTAATTTAATTTCTACCTTATCAAAAACTTCTGAGACCTTCACCTCAGACGTCTGGCGTTTTTTTTTTTGCTTTTTGCACCAAACTTCTTTTGTCAGTTCACACAAAACCATTGATATTAAGAGAATAGAATAATAAAAAATAAAAAGTTTCGCACCGTGGGCGGAAGCAGCTGTATGAGAGCGAGCGTGAGGAGGAATGAGAGTTGAGTTCAGCTGGGGTTGGATTGACAGCTCTGCGGAGGATAAGAGAGGAGTTTTTATTTAATGGTGAGTCACGTAACGAGAGGATTGTGTCATTGAACAAAGAACAGTGTGTGTGTGTGTGTGTTTGTGCGTTAAGTCGACTGCACCTCCTCAAGGGTCACAGCTTGACCCTGGACCAAACAAGAAACATTGTGTTTTTAGCTGAGCAGATGGTGCCGACTTTAACACAGTGGAACAGTTATTTAACCAAAAGATAGAAATCTGAAAACAAGATGAAGCAATTAACACAGCAGATCAACTGTGTCATCCCTGAATTGTGACTGAATTCAATTCTGGATGATGATCTTTATCCGCGTTCTCGTACCTGTGGTGCTGAAGTTGAAGAGCATCGGCAGTTCTCGGCCGCTGGGCAGTCGCGTGTTGGGCTGACGCAGCTCGTCAAAGAAGGCGTGTGAACAGGCCTCTAGTGGAGAGAAACGCGAGGCCGGCGTGTACTCCAGCAGACGAGAACAGAGCGCGATCGCCTCTGGAGGAGTGCGAGGTTTAAACACCTGAAGGGACGGAAACTGCTTTAGTACAAATCCAACTATACACTTGATAGCTTTTATATGAACTACTCAGTAAATTATTATTACATTCTAAAAATTGCATCAGGTTTTGTGTGATATGAAGCAACCAAGGAAGAATATTTGTCAAAAAAAGTGGCAGATTTGCATTTGTAGAATCTCAAAAACAAAGAAAAACACAAACTCACTATTAAAGTAACTTCTTTAAATAGTGGTGGACATAAAAACTCAGTGTTGTGTAGCTCCAGAGGTAAAAAATATCCATTCTATTCTCAATGCTCAGGAGCTACTTTTCTTGGTTTTACGTGTAGGTGTCCGAATGAATCGACTTTTAGTAGGTTGTTTTAGAACTTCAGGTTTTAACATTTATGTGGGCAACAACAACAACTCCTCTACAGGTTTAGTTTCCGTTATTCAAAAATATGACATGTGTCATGAACTGTGTTTTTTCCCTCCTACACTTTCAAGATTAGTTTTGTTTTGGAACACATTAAATCACATAGATCAGTGCAGTGGGGGCAGAGATTCTGTTTTTGAATGCTTTAGAACAACGTAAATGAAGGTTATATTTGATCTACTTTTGTTTATAAAATATCAGAAAGTATAAACACAAGGTAGACCAGTGGTTCCCAAAGACTGGGCAGGCAGGAGATTTATTTCGGGTCCCCAAACATATTAGCAGATTTTTCCCAACCTTTTAGTTCAGACTTATGAGCATTTGTTTCATTTATCTCTTCGAAGTGATTTAAAATGAAGGTGTTACTGAAATGAGTCGCTACATTCGGCACAAATTTGCTCTTGTAAGGAGTTACATAGTGATCTGGGTCAGGATAGTTTGCCATCATTAAAAACGTAGGTATCCAAAATGTCAGTATGAACAGTATAAACAGAAAGTTTGGGGAAAAACTGATCCAGACAATAATTGGAAATTAACTTGTGATGAAAAGGAATGAACACAAAGAAAATAGGGTACATCTCAAAGTCAAAGGATCCTTCCTAAGAAGGGCGGATCCTTCCATGTAGGGTCCTACAGAGATACTAAAGCATGGGATCATGTAAATAGAAGAGGGTATTAATTGATCAATTGAAGGCCAATTGCTCTTGAAACATCAGCTTGGTAGAAATTATAGGTGGACATTGATGCCATGCGGTGTGCAGTGTTTTCTTTATTTTATAGTAGCCTTTGTTGATGCTAACTAGCGACGTCAGCTAATAAATCTCAGCTTAAGTTAGCTGTTTTAAGCAGAGTCTGGCATGTTCGCATTTTTCTATAATTCAATAGCAAAATGTGAACAGTTATGACATTATACATTTACAGTTATGACAAGACTTTGAAAATCCTGACAAAACGTGTGTGCTCAAGGATTGTGGGTACATCTCAACTTTGAGAAACACCAATCAAATCTGTTTCTGTTCCTCTGAACAGGTGTATATGTCCTCAGGTTTACCTTGGTCCATGGATGAGCTTTGATCTGAGGGAATTTGAATTCTGTGTAGTTTGGGTTCATCTCTCGGATCTGTTCCCGTGTTGGTGTTCCCAGCACCTGAAAAAAAGAAAGACAGAAAAAAGGCGTTGGGCATGAATCTGGAGACACAAACAATCTACACTCACACATCAGTCACTCACAACTCACCTTGATAATCTCTACAAGCTGGTCCACCCCACTGTCCCCAGGGAATATGGGCTGTCCGAGCAGCAGCTCAGCTAGAACGCAGCCCGCTGACCAGATGTCGATGTTTGCCGTGTAGTCTGTGGCACCAAAAATTAACTCTGGGGCGCGATAATACCGTGAGCAGATATACGACACGTTGGGTTCCCCACGGATCAGCTGCTTGGCGCTGGGGAAAAATACAATAAAGTAAAATAAAATACAAAAATACCTACATACATTTTTAAAGCTCTTGTTTATTTCAGTAAAATCCTCTAATTATCCGTGTGGAGGTGGAATCTCAATTACTCACCTGCCAAAGTCACACAGTTTAAGGATGGCAGTTTCTGGGTCGACGAGCAGGTTCTGGGGCTTGATGTCTCGGTGACACACACCCTGGGAATGGATATAAGCCAGACTGCGGAATAACTGGTACATGTACACCTGCGGAGGAAACGCAGCCAAATACAAAGATTACAGGACGACGACAACGTGATGACTCTTTGTGTTAATGTGGCAGATCTGAATTTGCGTATGTAACGACGTACTCGTGTGTGATGTTTAGAAACAACTCTATCCAAAACAAATGTATGTATTTGTATTTTGATGCCTAAAAAATCCACAAGTATTTGTAAATGGTTCAGTTCAACAAGTAAATAAATGTACCTTGTGAGTATTTACACTGTCCAAACCCTTTATTAGATAATTTAAGACTTTGAATGAGGCATGTTTATAATTTTCAGACAGACAGGTCTGAGTAAACTGTCGGTCTGCTGGTATTTTCACGTACAACCCTCTCTCGTGTTCACAGAGAACGGTCCAAAAAAAGCGAAAGTACCCAGAGAGAAGCAGTCTCTGGGACCAAAAGGCCTTGTCGATGTCAGAGGATAAGAACCAAACTGGTTTTAGATGACAAAAAGGCAACAATAACTTAAATAACCACTTGTTACGACCCAAGTGTGCCACTTTATGAGGTTTCTTATGTACCTAATCAAGTGGCCAGTGAGTGTATCCACCTCCCTTACGCCCTTATTCATAACAAACTAAGTCAAAAAACAAAACAAAAGAGTGAATTCATGCAGTGCGAGGTGAAAGTTACCTTCACATATATGATAGGAATGATGCTCTTGGCCTTGTTAAAATGCCTGGCAACCCTGTAGACCGTCTCAGGGACAAAGTCCAGCACCAGGTTGAGGTACACCTCATCTTTCTGCACAGCATTAAATAAAGAGGGACACACACACACACCACATATAAAATTATTTAAAACAAGGAACATGTACATATACCTAAACTGTTTCCAGTAATTTTACTTCTGCAATGTAATAGTTTGAGACATTTATAAATTTGTATTATATGTATACATTTTTTATAAAACTAAAAATGATTGCTTCCCTTTTTTCAGGTTGCGGTATTTCTATTTACACTGCATATGAGTAATATATACACTGTATATACACATTTCCTCTTTTTACTGTAATCTCCAGGCGACAGTGAAACCGTGAGATCAGCAAAAGTCCAAATGATCGGAAATTTCTATTATTACTACTTTGAGTGTGGATGTAGATTTTTCTTCCGTTAAATCTTTAATTTCTTAAAAACACAAAGAGTTGAAATACCTTCTCGCCGCTGGAGTAGAAGAAGTAACGTAATCGAACAATGTTGCAGTGGTCCAGCTTCCTCATGATCTGTAGTTCTCGATTCTGCAAGCGAGGAAAACAGTGTCAGTGACAGAAAATCTTTACATACACTACCTGCGCCACTTCATTCGCTACAAGAGCTCACCTTGAACCTCTTATCCTGCAGAACCTTCTTGATGGCCACCATCTCTTGGCTGTCGATGAGCCGAGCTTGGTAAACCACACCAAACGACCCATTACCAATCACCTGTGAGTTTCGTGAGAGAGAGGAGACTTTTTGTGAGAGGTTACAACTACTACAGACACTACTACATTTTATAATCCTTTTATTTTTTGTTTTTAAATCCCTTAATTGCCCCGCCCTGCCTCTGTGAGGTGTTACAGCCTCACATACCTTCCCACTCACTTAGGTCAGTTGACGTTCCCATGGTTTGTCCACAAAACAAGATTATTCAGTTGCAATAACTTCTTCGTTATATGGAGTGATCAGAAAATATTCACATTTAAAAAGCTTGTTTTACACCAACACTTTCATGGTGTGAATTGGTATACAGACTCTCAAATTTCCTTCCAGGGACAAATAACTTTGTAGTTTTTTTAAGCAAAAAATGCCAAACCATTTCAGAAACTGCAGCTTTTCCTTCCAGACGATTTTCTATTATTATTAATGATTATTTTAATATTTTCAAATAGATAGATAAAGTAACAACTGGACAGAAACAAATAATTACAATGGGAGTCTTACAAAGATGATCCACCGTGCTTCATCAGTCAAGACAAGTCAATTGACTGGAGTTAAAGCCAGTGAGTGTGATAAATATGTTTATTACACACACTCTTCCATCGCTCATCTCTTGTCAATTCATTCACGGTTAACTGACGCACCTTTCAGACCAGAGACGGACAAGATGGCTGACACAGAGAGCAGGATATAAAAAAATCTTTCTGGCAATGATCACCATCCTTATCAACTCCAGCCAAATACACTACAGTCATTTTGTGCAATGTCATGATAAAAGCCTTGGTTACACCAGTAGCTGAGGGTAATAACAACAATAAACAGTAGCACTTCTGCACTCACTGTTTTCACCAATTTTTATTTTGTTTTGATATTATCTTTATATTTCATTATTATGTCAGTCATCATCTACCGCTTTATCCTCTGCTAGAGGGTCGCGGGGGGTGCTGTGCCAATCTCAGCTACATCGGGCGATAGGCGGGGTACACCCTGGACAGTTCGCCAGTCCATCGCAGGGCCACACACAGATAGAGACAAACAACCATTCACTCTCACACTCACTCCTATGGTCAATTTAGAGTGTCCAATTTACCTATCCCCACATTGCATGTTTTTGGACTGTGGGAGGAAGCCGGAGAACCCGGAGAGAACCCACGCACACACAGGAAGAACATGCAAACTCCATGCAGAAAGGCCCTTGTTCCAACCGGGGCTCGAACCCGGGTCTTCTTGCTGCAAGGCGAGAGTGCTAACCACTACACCACTGTGTGGCCCTATTTCATTATTATGTTTTAAGCTATATAAATAAATTTTATTATTGTTATCATTATTATAATTATTATTGTTGTTGTTGCTATTGCTCACCTTGATGTCAGTGTACGAGACTTCCTGAGGGCGGTCCGGTCCCTGACCTGGCGTGGCCACAACCGTCGTCACCTTCCCGCTGTCTCCTAGGAAACAGGCAAGGAAAGGTTAAAATAGGGTCAAGGAAATAAAATTTTATTTACACTTGTTTTATAACCGGTTAACTGTAAAGTCCTGCAATGTATTAAAACTTGTTATAGTTATAGGAAGGGTAAAAATTTGCTGCGGCCCCACATGACATGACATGGATCATAACCACAATATTCCCTTGACCTTTAACCCTGGGAAACCTGCAGCACACACCTTCACATCTGAGCCGACACTCTGCTGGGCACTCAAATATCTAGGTTAATGACAGCCTAGCGAGCGGACATTAACTTTACAGAAGCTTCCGAGGAAGGAGAAGGAAACGACAAGGGTTCATATTTAATACACTGTGACTAATTAAACTGGGAATGGATCCTAAAATAGGCCGACTACTTTCTTTGTCCTGATAAACTGTTTTAAGTAATGACAGGCTTCCATGCACGTCTTTTTGTAATATCATCCAGCAGTAATATAATGCAGTGGTGAATATGCGCAAGTGAACTTTTATAAAGTTGTAAAAAGTGAAATTTTTGTGTTACATACACAAAATATGTGGTAAAAAAAACAAGGCTTTGGTGTAATAAAATAAATAAAATAAAAATAAGCTTTCATATACAAGACAGGAAAACAGTTGTTTGTTCAGTAGTAGAGCAGCAGCAATTATCCAATTAATAAATTAGCATAGAAGTCGACAGATATGGGTTATTTTCTGTGACTGATGATTTTTAGAAATCAGGGCAGCCTTTGGCCATAACTGACGCTGATTTTTTTCGGCCCGCATACTTAGCCCATTTTTTTTTTTCCTTCATCTGATAAAATATAACCATTTAATGATATCAAACACTTAAGTCACCAGCTATTGAACAACACTAATGGTGAGAGCTTAAAAGATTTTTTTCTGTGTTGTTTTAAGGTGATTACATGAAAAAGTTAGAAACAGAAGAATAAAAGAGTTGAAACATTTGATCCATATATATATACACATATAGATATATATATATATATATACACACACACACACACACACACACACACACACACACACACACATAGTATATACTTGTGGAATTTCACACTGACTCACGTTCTTAATTCCTTTGACTAGAATGGTTAATGATGGAAATTTAATTTTCCTTTGCTCATCTGCGGTGTTTAAATAATTATGGAGTTAGCCCTTCGTAGTTGTCATTGTGGTGTATCACTGTCACACATGATACACATACACACACACACACACACAAACACTGCTTTGTTTACCAGACGATAAAAAACAATGCACTTATTGATATAACCCTCTTACAGCAAGAACTACATGTCCTGGTGCCTGTGTGTGACCATATCAACACAAACACACACAGGTCTGTGCAGCCATTCTTCTTAGGACACTGCATTGACAAAACAAAAGTGTTATCACTAAACTTAACCATGACAAGGTTATGCTTAATCCTAACCTTAACCTACCCACTATTCCGATCTCCTCAGAAATGAGGTTCTGTTTCATTGGGACTAAATTATCAACGAGGACAACTGCTCCTGACAAGGTCAGTGTTTTAGCCAGAAAAGAGGCCCTGAAGAGGTAACAAATACAAGCACACAAACACACACAGCTGATACAGTCTCTCTTACAGCTAAAACAATGTAACATGTTGAGTGACTCAACTTACTCAACTGTGACAACACAAAAGTTCTTAGTGCTAGTTTTGTTTAGCTAAGAAATTACAAAAAAATTAACTGTTGTTTTCAACATTTTTTTCGATTAAAATCATGTTGTAGGAGAGGAGGGGGGAACTAAAGCTGTCACAGAGTCGAGACCTGTCGGAGATCAATAATCTACCTTTGTAAAAATGAGGCCCCACTCCAGGCTCAGATAGAGTTTCTGATTTATCATCCCTTCATCGTGTCTGACCTCATATCGGCGCTGCTTTCTGCTTCCTGTCATTTACCTCACATTCACACCAGGAAACTCAAGTCTCCAGGAGGAAATCATGACAATATTCAAACCTTATCACACCAAAATCTTTTTTTTGGTTCTTACACTCAAAAAGGTGCAGATATCCAGTCTAGTTATTAAATCTATATTTGAAAACATTTAAAGGCATGCACGCTATTCTGTTTAACCAGCAGATTTTTATGTTAATGTTTCATTTTCATACACACAAACACACTGAACTGAAATGAACTCCACATTCCTAAAGCCTTGAAGTTTCAAGAGAATGAAGTTTAATTTATCTAATTAATATGCAGTTTAATGCTGCAAGATCTTACCAAATTTAAGCAGGTCATGTACTCTGCAGGGAGAACTGCTGGTGCAAGAGTGAGGTTTCAAACAAGGATCTATTGTCTCAAAGTTGTTGGGACGATTTACCATTTACCATAGAAACACAGTCAACAACACGATGTTTATTTCCCACGAGACCATAATTGAGTTATGTTTTTTTTATATGTAACGCATGTAATGTTTTCATGCTTTCAGAAAATGTGCACAAAAACACAAATAAAAAAAACACCTTTTTCTTACCAAAATGCCAGGTGGATTTAAAGCTAATTTCTGCAGTTATTGTGACAATTGCAATGATTTTGGTAAGGACACTAAGGGGTGTCTGTAGATCCACTTCCCTTTAGAAGCAATATTGTAAAATTATACAGAAACTCCATAAGCTCCCTGATTCAC
The DNA here is from genome assembly GCF_958295425.1 of Solea solea. NCBI lineage: Eukaryota > Metazoa > Chordata > Actinopteri > Pleuronectiformes > Soleidae > Solea > Solea solea. Next base: position 6,996,082 of record NC_081153.1, on the reverse strand, counting down.
TCAGGTCATGATATCTTTAAAGTGATGAGGTGATACTTTAAATGCTGATTTGAAGTAAACGGGACTGGCAGCAAGTACATTGTGGCACAATAAAATGCAAAGGGAAAATATTTAACTGTAAAATGAGCAAAACTGCTGCCACAGAGGAATTTTCCATTTTCATTTTCCTTCTTTCGCTGACAAGAATGTAACAGAGTATGCGAGTTCATTCATAGGACATTCACATCAGCTGCTTTAAATACAGGCAAGTGTCAGATACTTATTATATCTGCCCATTGTGACCTACTTACTCCTAAATCCACCAACAACTCTAACCGATAAGGGTGGCTTTTGTGTAGTTTTACACACAGAAAAGGTATATATTAAAGGAAAGATAATGTTTGATCTTTATAAATCACTTTAAACTACAGGATACAACATTACTGAGCAGAAACTGAACTTTGGACGAATTCAAACCCTTCAGAAAAGTGGTTGGCATGGCAATGGCAGCACATCACCCTTAATCTTTCATCACCATTGTTTTATTTTACCACTATTTCCCAATGACCTTTCAGATCACAAATATTAGCCTAAATAGGTCAGACCTGCCTCTTGAAACAGCCTTGAAGCCTTCCAAACTTGACAGTGTATCCATCAATCAAGCAAAAGAGAATCTGTAACAGCTAAAAGGTGACATATGAGCTCAACAGACCCTCAGGCAGTGAGTGTTAACTGGCTGCTACTACTGTTGCTGCTGCTGAGGGAGTCAACGAAAATACGGGTCATTCTGGTTTGAACTGGAGATAACCCTGCATTCAGACTCCAGTATTAAAGCCACGCACCACCGCCGCCTGCTCGTGGATGATAAGGTTTGGATTATCGCACATGCATAGAGATAGAGAAAGGGAAACTTCTGTCATTTAGAGATGGGATGACGGTAACAATATTATCAAGCATCACAATAAAAAGCACCCACAAAAAGTTGATCATGATAACTGTTAACATAACAACCATCAATATTGCCTAGCTCTCCAAAGTACAGACATAGTGAGGATTTTTGTGCTGTGATAATGAGCCAGACTTTTTGCAGGCATTCCAGGACGTCATGTTGTATAGCTATTTATTTAGGCTTCTTGTTTTGCACTGAAACAAATTACAGGTTTCCATCAGTTCATCAGGTCAATATTTGCTATTTTTGGCCAAACTGGACTTTTTCATATCCAATATACTAGTCCAATTAAGTTTTATTTTAAATCTCTTTAACGACTAAACTGTCAACAACACATTTGTGCTAATGTATTGTCACCTAACCACAATGAACTTTTTAAAAAACAACTCCAACTGTATTTCCAACTGCAAAAAGTATTTATGTATTCTTTGGGTTTTTTCCTTTCCCTTATATCTGATCTGCAATGTGTATCAGTATCAGACAAATACTGATTCTGAGTATCTCTAATCATTAACGGCAATGTTTTGGTTGTGATGTCCATGACGGGAAATTTCCATGTCCTCACACACCTACATGTTTTGGTCCCATGCTTACTGGATTTTCAGACAGAGGCGTGATCTTCTGGAAGGGACATGTAATTGGAAGAGTTGCCAGTTCAAATCTTGGGACAGGCTGCCGAGCAAGGCACCCCAATCCCTACTGCTCCTTGAATGCAGATGTGTGCTGCTCTAGCACTGGGGTTAATATGTAATAAGGCTTGATTAAAGTGACATGTACAAATCACTAATATACGAAATTCTAATTGGAATTTAAATTATTTGCATTCCAGCAGACCGAGCATCAAATCGCTTGTTTCCTCGGCCACCTGCTGCTGAGCCTTTGCCCCACAGGTGACCTTGGTGACAAGGCAACTTTTCCATTTTGACCCGTCTCTCCAGGACATGCCTGACGGATGACTGACGATTACACACTCCCAACGACAAACACAACAGAGGAAAAGCGAATGATGCAGCAGAAGTTTAGACGTTTCAGTGTTGTTTATGCTTGAACAACGACAGAGCCCATTAAACAGCTCACTAACATTGACCACACTGTCATGAGACAAACTGATACGCTTATTTCATGAACTATATTATTCAGACTTTGGATGAAAATGACTGATTTTTCAGGGGGTTAAATGGAAGACGGGTGAGCTAGTTAGCCACCATTGTGGTTATATACATCCTTCAGTAGAACGGGAATCTGATTACATGCAAAACAAGTGGCTGACGTTAGCGTGTTAGCTAGTTAGCATGCTAGCAAGTTGGTTAGCTTCAACACGGGAGCAAAAACGTCTTTCCGCTGGGTAATGACACAAACACGAACAGGCATATTTAGAAATATTAGCACTTTGATGGTCAGAAAGACTCGAATGGAGAACATGTAGCTGGTAAAAAAAATAAAATAAACTTACTGCCAAGCTTGAGGTTCGAACATCCCGACGAGCTGGTGCCGGAGGCCTGAGGGACCCCGGACTTTCCTGTGCTGCTCCCCACGGCAGCGGCTGATCCGGAGGACGCAGCAGCAGCAGCAGCAGCAGCGGCGGCTCCTAGAACACCTGGCGGCTCAGCAAACGAGCTGGTCCTTGGCCGCCCGCTGCCGCTCATATCTCTGTGCAGGGGTCAGGGTTGTTTGTTTATCACTATATTCAACCAACCGACTATTAATTATGGATACCAAGACAGCGACTAGTCACGGGAAAGCACACCGACAAACACCGATCGCGTTGCCGCCGGCTGTCTGGGCTGATAGCTGTTGCTAGACACCTAGAAACAGACCGCTCGCAATGCCACCTGGGAAATGAAGTTCAATGTAGCTGTTGCTCAGATTTGCTACTTTGACGTTCATAAATCAAAACAACTACACATTTAAAATTACTTCACAGTGGATGTAGGCCACAGAAAGAACATAATTATGTCAATCAATGAAACAGCATAAAAAGGTTTAAAAATACAAAATCAACATTATATTACAGGTTATTGCAGAACTTGGTAACCTTATTTTTTTTTAACATTCTGTTTACCTATAGGTGCTTGTAAAATAAAAAATAAATCAGATAAATTCACCAGTGTCACCAAACAAGAAAATGAGAATGTCTTTTATCTTTTCATCTTGGGATTTTTATTACTTTTATTACATCAACTGGTGCAAATGTCCTGTTGTATCCGCACTAATTATTAATTTCCATCATCATAATCATCATATTTCCCCTTTTCTTTCACTTACTCTTTGAGCACACTTTTAAGGGCCTTTGCCAAGCAGGAAAACTCACCAAACTCAATCAGGACCTGCGGAACTTGCAATCTCACCGAGTTCTATGGTGATTCATTTGGAGAATTTGTAGGAATTACAGTTAAAAAAACATATTTTCACTTTTTATGTTCGCACTAGCCATGCAGCAGGCGCCACCATCACCTTCCTTTGATCTGTATGTGGGTTACCATGGCAACCATAGTATGCTAGTGGCCAAAAGTTGGTTAGTTGCAGATTTGTTTTTTTAACAGAAGAATATTTTTGGTTTATTTTTAATAAGGCTGTTTTTACAGTGCGATTATGAAGAATTAGGAATGGAATTAGTTGGGAATGCCAAGTCAGCATTTTAAATAATTCTTTCCCACTTTCTTTATTTTTATTATTATATTATTGTTTTCCGCAGGTGTTTGGCCATCTCCAACATTTTGTAGCTAATTTTAACAGTTCATACATGAGAATGTTTGAATTCAGGACGTTCTCATGAATATTTTGATTTTTACTTTTTAAGATATAAAATTAATTCAGCATTTTTTTCTCCTATTGGAAATCAATTGAATGAACAGATCATAGGGCAGAGTTATGGAAGGCGAGAGTGGCCAGGGATGCTGGTATATTATTTCATAAAAAAACCCAAAACAATATATAAAACACTGGAGACATTCAAGACTATGAAATAAACAAACTTGACATCAGGTATTGTGTTAGATCTTTAATATTTTTCAATATTTAGTTTTTTTTGTCATTGTTGTTTAGAAATATTGCACATGGTCAACATGCCTGCTTATGAGATAACACTCACCTCGCTCATCCTAAAATTTCCTTCTCCAAAGTAAGGACAGTTTATGTTTAAGCACAATCATACAGTGTACACACATACGTGTGTGTGTGTGTGTGTGTGTATGCACATAAGTCTGTGTATATGGGTGTGTGCGCGTGTGTGCATGTGATTGCACATGCATGCAGAGGGACACTTTTACAGCCCTGACCCCATGTGAATCCATAAGTCTTACACTACATCATTAACCTGTGTGATTTATACATTTAATATGTATGCACATCTATCTATCTATATATATATGTATATATATATATATATATATATATATATATAGATGGATATATATGTCATTTATATATATCCTGGATCCAGTGAGTTTGATAACAGTCATGATGACGGACAAAATAGTCGTGGTGACTATAAAAATACTGTCTCTAGAGTAGAATATAGACTGTGGAATACAATGAAAAATATACTATTGATAACGTTGCTGCTGTGAGGTGAAAGGAAAACAAAGAGGTTGGTGTGTGTTCACGTGCTACCTGCATGTGCCAAAAACATACACACTCACACACAAACACAGACCTAAATGCACATTTATATAGAAATACCTGTATATATTTATATATTTCTTTTTCACACATCCAACTGTATACAGAGAAATAAAAGAGATACCCATCATCATCATCATCATCGTCATAATAATAATAATGATCATTATATCTACCCCGACTCTTCACCGAGGAAGCAAAGAGCCAAAAAGTGCTATTTAAAAAGTTTTCTTTCACTTTTAGTAAGTTATACTCTACTATATCTCTTCAACGATAATTGTGTGATTCATTTTTTTTTCTTTTGTTTCGATTTATACCATAGTTAAAGATAGTATAACAACAGCTCTTTCATGTCACTGACTCCATTTAATATCTATGGCACAGAGGCCCCCCCCCCCCAAAAAAGCAGAATATCCCACCAGTTTCCAAAAAAAATGAAAAAAAAATAAAAATAAACGTCCTATTGCACCATTTGATGGGAAAGGATAAAGTGTCAAGAGGAGAGGGCAGAGGGAGGGCTTCAGAGAGACTGCCCTCCAGTGCTGGTCTAGGATCTGCTTTCCCTGAACTAACCCTAACCAGAACCATCCTGAGCTACATAGCGCTTGACCCGGGACCAGTGCTTAAGGGCACTTTCTAACAACACTTTGAGGGAGATGGGTGAGGAGGAAAAAGCAAGGGAAGGAAAGAGGTTTTTTTTGTGTGTTTTTTCTTTTTTTGATAACATACGGAACAAGGTTATTATTTTTTTTTCTACTAAAACAATCTCTAAAAACAATACTTTCCTGATTTAACTTACGGCCGTCCCCGGACGAGAAGGGCCGCACATATTGTGCAAACACCTGATTTCAACGTTTTACAAAACGACAAACAACGCCCCCCCCAGAACCCCCTCCCCACACACACACACACACACACACTTCCTCCTCTGGTGAGAAACAGTGGGGGGAGGTGGACCATTCAAAGTGAGGGAAGGAGGTCACAGACTGATTTTTGTCCCCTTCTTTTTTTTTTTTTTTGTATTTTTTAAACGATTATTATCTTTTTTTTTATGCTGGAGAAGAAACACAATAGAGCCACAAGAGAGGAAAAACAGGCCACGGTAAAACTGGTTATTTCCACGGCAACGATAACAAGAGAAAGCAACATAATATTATCCATGGGGAGTTTGAGAGCAGTTTGGTTAAAATTCTTCTTCTTTCCTCTGTTGTTAATCTTTGTCTCATTGTTGTTGACGATGATTATCTGCCTTCCTGTTTGTTGGAATACGAATCATCCGTGCATTGAACGTCGTCCAGTTTCTTCTTCTTCTTCTGCATTCTTTTCTCTGTGGGACTCTGTCGGGAGCCAGTCAGTGTCGAACTTAAACGTTGATTCTTCAAAAAGCCTCACAACCACTAGTCTCTTTACATAATCTCTTTACGGTGCCTGGTCACACAGGTTTGTGGGGAGAGGACGACTCTTCCTCTTCCTCCTCCTCCTCCTCTCCCCAACAGATATACAGACATTTATAATCAGCTCCTGCAAACGAGGACTCAGTCTTTCAACATGGCAACAACTGAAGGTGCAAAGATTGGTCACACTACGTCACAGCTCCTGTCGTCTCTTCGGGAGCAAACAGATTTCATGCTTTCAGTTTCTCTTCTCACTACAATCACTAAAAACTGTGCAGGCCAATGGCTTGGTCAGACCAGGGGGTGAAGGTGTGTGTGTGTGTGTGTACGAGCACCTACACTGCACTGCTCTGTGTGTGTGTTCTGTTCATATATGTGTATGTGTGTGTGCTGTCTGTCTTGCAGCATTGAGGGGCTGTGGAATAGCAGTGGAGGTCGTTGGGGTTGTGTATGCATCCCGACCACTGTGCTGAGGAGTGGAAGGAGCGAGAAGGAGGTCGAGTCAATGGCATCTGAGGGCTGGTTGGCTGGCAACAGCAAACTGCATCTGCACAATAATAAGTGACAAAGTGCCTTTGTGTGTCGATGATCCTGGGGATCGTCCACCAAGAGTAACAGTCTGATTTGGTAAGGGTGTGTGTGTGTGTGTGTGTGTGTGTGTGTGTGTGTGTGTGTTTGTGTGTGCGTGCTGGAGATTATCATGGTTTGTGTGTGTGCACCAGGGAGTTTGTGTGTCAAACTACAAACTAATGTACAAATGTGCTGAGAGCAGACCTGGGCTATTTGAGAGAAAAGAAAGGGGGGGCAAAACGAGGATATGACAAGAAGAACTTGACTCATCAGGACATTTACGTGATTTTGCCCAGTTTTGAGGCGTTGTTTTTTTTTTTGTCTGATTTGTCAAATCACCGCACCTCGAGTCACTTGAATGTTTAATGTTTGTGACGATATTCAAATATGTTTCTGCCCAGGTCTGGTGGAGATTAGTAGAAGAGGTCGTGCTGGAGTCAGTCATCCTTCAAACTGCTTCAACACATACAGGAACATTCTGAGGGAATGACACACTCCTCTTTCTCTCTGGGTCTTCTTGTCTTTGATATTTCGACTGCATCATCCTCTCCAGCTTTATGATCCTTCGCTTTTTGGCTCCTCCGGGCTCCGGCTTCTGTCTCCGTGTTGCTCCGCCCCTCCATCCTCCTTGGCTGATTGATTGAAAGAGGAGCTGAGGGACGAGGCGGCGTTCGCCGCTTCAGCCGAGACTCCGAGCTCAAGGGTTCCGGGCGTCGCCGTCTGCATGATCTTCTGACGCACCTCGCGGATCTTCAGCTGCAGACACATTTTGGTGGGGAACGTGTCGGAGTAGCGAGCCTGAAAGGCAGCGGTGGCCTGAGCTGCAGAGGGAAAAAGAGGGAGAGTGAGAGAGAGAGAGAGAGAGAGAGAGAGAGAGAGAGGAGGAAGAAAAGAGGGAAGAGGAATTAAAACAGAGCAACCATTAAATATTTAATCCTGGGATCTTCCTTTTTAGATTAGCATTCTTTAAATCCATTGTTTTATTTCTTACACTCTTTTATCATATAATAATTTATTTTATTGTCAATTTATTTACCACTTCACTTTGCACAAAAGGTGCTGTATAAATAAAGCTTGAAGTAATTGATGATACATTTTTGTTTTAGGGCTAAAACAATTACTCGCTTCATCGATTATTAATCAATAACTAAATTAATCGTTGAATAGTTTGAGTATTTATTAAAGAATTAAAACAAGTTTTAAGATTTTTCATCTTGTCAAAATGTGGATATTTTCTGGTTTGCTCCACACAACAAAGAAATCATTCAAACTGAATCATTTCAATTATGGACAATTTGAGAACATCATCATTTCCAGGTTTGGGAAACAGTGATCAACATTTTTCAACATTTTCTGACATTTTCCAGACCAAGCAATTACTCGATTAAACGAGGAGAATAATCGTTAGTTGCAGCCCTGTTATGTTAATTTGTTTTGTTGAAGCTGCTAAGTTCTTATCAAACACTGCATACAGATTACAGACATTCAATAATAATTGTGAATAAAGCACACAGCTGCAATTGACTTCACTGACGTTTTCAAACCTGTTTTTAAAGCATAACCACTCTTTTTGTGAGTAAATGTAAATAATTTTGGCTGTAATGAGGGAACAGACTTCCAAGTCAAATATTTAATCTCATCTTTTTATGTTCTGTTTACAGGTGATTTACCTGATGGAAAGAAGCCATGTTCCTGAAACAACTGCATGACCAGAGCCCGCCGCTGATCCAGAGTTCTGCGCAGAGACGAGTAAGGAACCCTGTCCAAGTCTCCTAAAAGATCCTCCCCCTCCGTGCCTGGTTGAACAAAATAAATTGGTTGTTATACTGTGTGGAGCAGATCTGCAGCTGCGTGTACATGATCACTCATGTGTTTACCTGCTCTGTCAAAGGTAAAGATGTCTCCCTCACACTTGGCGGCGCTCTTGGGGGTGTTGGGCTCCGAGCTGCAGCTGGACAGACGTCGAGTCTTCCTCCTCGGGGAGCTGGGGTCGTCTGCCGTCAGCTCCAGCTCTGGACGCAGGAAATGTAAACCATGAGTGAAGAAAATATTGAGGGACAGAGGGATGACAGAGTGTAGAGAGGAAGGAGGTGATGATTAAACATTAGGGATGATTTGAACAGAAAATTGGGGGTGTAACGATGAAGGAAATGTAAGTGAATGAAGAGAAGGGAATTGGAAGAGGGTTCATAAAAAACGATGAAGAATGGAAGAAATTTAGGTAAAATGCAATACAGAAAAAGACAAACACATTTAAAAAACAATGCTTTGTTTTGAATGTAATTTATTTACTGTATTGGGGATTTAGTTTAGTTTGGAACAAATTAAAAAAAGTTGCATGTAACGTTTTTTTTATATTAACAAATGAATGTTGCATGGAAAACATTATCAAATAAATTCACACACACAACTCTCTGTGTTTCTCAGTATAGCAATGTTTCGATCTGATGTCACCTGGCAACATTCCCATGCTGCTTCACATTCAACATTGAGACAGTAAAGTGAGACGACTGCAAACAGGCAAAATAGTTTTAGAAGATTTAAGAAGTGAATTCTACTACTAAATAAATCTGGTCTTTGGTAGTTTGACATGAATGCTGGTGTTTACACACAAACAATCACTCACTCAGGTCTGATAGTACTTTGTTGTGAACGCATCTCACTCAAACAGTGTCTTACTGTGTTTGTAATATGAGCAGACAAAGTCAGAACCCACATCTCTGGACATTTTACTGTGTCCATGTCTGTAAATGGCATCAGTGTGTTCCCTTGTCTCTACTCACCGGTGGAGTTGCGTCTCTTCTTGCGGTAGCTTCCCAGGATGGCTCTGGGCGAGGTGGCCAGACTCTGCAGAGTGGGCGAGGGAAGAACCTCCTCTGGATTAAACTCTGGAAGTTCAGCTAAGCGCTCCTCGAAGTACGTCTCTGACAAGACCCTGCACGGATAAAAACCACACAGCGGCAGCCACATCAGTCCACTAATGTGGTGGTGAAATTACCAGGGGACGTCCTCTGAATGTGTTTGCATTAATCATGCTGTAGAGCTGCCTTTTCTTTCTCTGTGGCTTCCCCACCACACTCCCACCGTCTAAGTAAAGAAGATAAAGGTTGAGCTTTCTGCCCACTCACACTCGGTAAACGAGTTTCCGCCACGATTTATACAAACTAAACATGAACCTGGATCCCACTACAAGGGAAAATCCGGGTCAAAATAAAGTCAACAAACTATGAGTCCTGTCCAGGGCTGTAGCTCATCTTCAAGCTGTTTTGACGCCACAAATACAGAAGACAGAGTTGTTGTTGTATGAGCTCTCTCAGCAGGAGAAAACATAAACTGTTAAAACAGAGAGAACAATGACCACAAAGACAGAAGGACCTGGCAAACTTGCTTTGTTTTGCTTTGGCACCGATTCCGTGAGAGACTGGTTGCACAAAATGGTTCAGGAAGAGTGATGAGAACTGATTTATTGTTTTTTATTGATTCCTTTGACAAAGAGCAGAGGCCAATGTAACATTTTTATTTCTGAGCCACGGACACAGTTTAGAATGAGGAAGAAAAATGCATGTATGTGAGTTGGGGGGGGGGGGGAATTGCTGTTTTCATTCAGGTTTTCTTCAGTCAGTTAAAAATACAGTAAGCTGTGAGCTCACTCTGGCTTTTACGCTCTGTAAAGTCCATGTTTGCTGTCTGTCCGTGTCTGGAGTGTGGCTGTGATTCAAACTAAGGCACTTAATCTTTTAAGAATCACCAGCTTTCTCCCAAGATTGCCAAAAAGCAATAGCCTGGATCTAACCATTTGTTCCTGGTCTGTAAGTTGCTGTTGCAGATTTTTGTTTTCCTCTATTTTAGGAGTTTTGAAGTTGAAGTTAATTTGGCTGGACATGGTGTTTTTCTTCTCTATTTACTTATTTTGAATAAGCTTTATTGAATGTTTATGTTTAGGGTTGATTAATATCCAAACCATATATATCTATAAATGCAGGGGACTTCTGTCTTTTCTATAATTTCACCTAAATGTTACTCACTGGACATTAAAATAAAAGCTTGTCCGACATTAAAAGTTGATAAAGGGCTAAGTTATAACAAACAGGTCTGATTTGAGTTTCCTCTTCACTTACTTGTCATGGGAGTCTGGAGTCTTTTTGAGCGGTGGGGGACGAAACTTGGCCTTCTTCGAGGAAGAGGGGGGATCTCTCTCTGCACTGGGAGGAGGAGGAGGGGGGTCCAAACCTGAGGGTAGTGTAGGAGGAGAACAAGGTCCAGCCTGGGAAGAGAGAGAGTGTGAGTGTTGTGACGAAATTAAACAAGTCTCATCTCATTTCTTAGGAGCAGGTTGATAACATGTCTACTTTCCTGATATTTAACCCAAGATTAAAGAAAAGTTTCTGAACAGATTCAATATTTCTCACCTCTTTGCTGCTGCTGCTACTGTGGTCCTCTCTGTCCATCTCTCTGCCTTTCTTCTTTTCACCCATCTCCTTCATCCCTCTCTCACGCTCTGCATTCACTTCACTTGGTTTCTCTTTGCCGTAGCCGTCTCTCATATTTTCCTCCTTGATGTATAGCCCAATGACGTCCTCCTCTTTTTTCACTAGCACACATGAAAGTGGTGTCAGGTTTGATATAAGACTGAGAGATTTATTACAACCAAAAAATGAAAAGAAATTATGTAGTACCCTGGTACAGAGAATGGAGGCAATGCAGAAGTGCCTGAAACATGTATTCTCTTGAATGGCCACCAGGGGGCAACTTCACTAGTTTGTATGCAAGTCTATGAGAAAATTGACCTTCTTCTTCTCCTTTGAGTTCTAACGTCAGGAAACATTTTCCTGATAAGTTTAGGGTCTCACTCACTAGTTCCACGTCTTCCTCAATACAGAATACTTTTGTAAAAAAGTATGATGCTACTTAAAGCGTTACAAGAACGAAAAGAAGAAAAACATAGTCCTCTCACCATCAGTAGATTAATCCATCTCTAATTCCCCCGTATTATCCAAATATGTTCTCTTTTGTTTACAAAAAACAAGTTGGCATTGGCCAAAAATTCTACCTGACACTAAATGGTGACATCATCATCATGAACCATTAGAAATCCTGAGCTCTGACATTTCAAAACAAACCAGGTAAAACTACACTTACCTGTAACAACGTTGTTCATACGTGTGGCCCCCAAAGTCTCCTGCCCTCCGTCCTCATCCGTTTCAGCATCCACCTGATTCTCCCTCTTCACCTCCACCTTTGGCTTCACGTCCACTGCCATGCTGGGCTGAAATGTAGCCATCGCTGAGCTCTGCACCTCCGTCGCTAACGGAGAAGACGGGTTGGTGACATCCTGGGCTGAAGCTGGAGCTCCGACTGCGGGTGGTACTGTGGTAATGGAGACCATGCCAGAGGCGAGTGCAACAGTCGGTGCTGGGTAAATGGCAGTTAGTACCTGGTGAAGAAGATAGTTAAGTGTTCAGAAGGTGAAGCTGGTGGGCAACAACTGTGGCATGAAATTACTAAACAAGGGCTTGGGTTTGAAATGTCACCTGGTCAGTAATAAAATAAGTTTTCTCTGGGGATAGGAACTTTTTGCTACTTGTCACTTTATCAATCGTGCCTGAGCAGCAGCCAGTGTTTACTGAAATTGGATGTGCGTGCCTGTGCACACTTTCTGTAACATTTAAATTCTTGTCAGACTAAATATGGATCGTGTTTCTGAATCAACCCAGCAACAACCTGGGAGCCAAGATTTAAAGATGCAGCACAGAGGCCAGGAAAAGCTGCCAATATACACATTTGTTTGTTTACACTAATCTCCCTAATGTCTCAAAGCTAATGTAGTGATGACTTATCAATACCAGAATGATCAACCCGCCACCTTTAATCCTTCAGCCTCCAGAGCTGCGTCTGCTCCTGCCTTTTCAGAGCGAATACACTCGATTTTTCTGAGTGAGCACTTTTCACTGGAATAAACTTTAGAGGAGGTTTAATTAATTCATACACTGCTGGTAAAACACAGACATGAGGTAATTAAATCTGCAATATCTGATATCTGTGCTTCAAAAAAGGCATCAAAACTGAAAAGTAAAAGCAAACTTCATGTCTACAGTTGGTTCTTTCTCAGCAAATTGAAAGACATGTTTATTAATTTTCTAATTTCCTTATGACAACTTAACCCCGTTTACCTGACGGCCAGCGGTTGCTGCGGTCTGGCCAGGGGAAATCTGTGATTGACAGCTCAGCGGTGGAGCCGGAGCGAGCAGTGGTGACTGACCAACGATCGGCTGGACCAGAGTTTGCCCGCCTGGGGCGATGGCAGTGAAGCCCAGAGTTGCTGGGAGATACGCAGGGCCCTGTGTGGGTGTGGCCTGTTTTGGCGTTGCTGTGGTTACCCCAGGGCCGGACTGGACGTATGTGATCCTGAAGAAGAAAAGGGTTAAATATCAGAAAGGTGAGAGTGAGAGAATATGTTGCCGTCTTTTAGGTGTTTTGCCTCTGTCAGTGACCTGGTGGGTGGGGAGGTCAGAAGAACGGTCTGTGGGGGCACGGCTCCCGGAGCCACCATCGTTGCCAGGGAAACAGGAAAGGGGCTACCCGGATGCACTGTTGCTGTGCTGCTGGAGTGAACATTGGTCTGGACCACAGGCATGGGAGCGATCTGGATGATCTGTGGGGACTTTAACAAACGTTTTTTGTACCTTCAAACTTCAAATAGACAGAGACAAACCTTAAAATGTCTGATGTTGCAATAACAGTTGGAAGAGATGTGATAAATGTTGACGTTGAGAACTTTTAAGCCTTTCTTATTGACAGTAGAAAGACATGAAATAAGGCAAATTCTGGATGTGAAAGGATAAAATTGTCATGGTTAATGACAATCAAATCCCAAGTTGTCAGATTTTCAGTTTCTTCTGGTTTCTCAAATTTTCTACAACAAATACAGTAAAGCGGAAAAACTGAATATATTTGGTTTTTAGACCACTGTATCATAATGTGACCTGATTTTATTGTAATTCAAATGTTTTAATAAATTTTCTTTCTAAATTTGTATGATTGCTTGTTTTTATTTTAATGCATAAAGTACCTGTGGTTGCATCTTGTTGCATGAAATATAATGCCATACAATTACAGATTATTATGAGATTATTATGATACAGATTCATCTTTAGTGAAAATAATTGTTAGTAGCCTCCCCAATATTAGTTTCCAGTGTTTGAGGGAAGTTTTCTGATACGACCTCACCACAGTAAAACATGACCTCCGTCTTATCTTGACACTCCGTCGACACTTTTAGCGTCTATTAGCTTTCGAGTCAACACCCGTACCTTGTTTCCTGTTGTGGGGCCGTTCTGCACAGGAAGAGGCGGGGCCACGAGGGAGATGGAAGGATGAGGAGAAGTAGACCCTGTTCTTACTGTTGCCATGGGAACCAACATCTTGCTCTGCAAGACCGGCGACTGGGTTTGGACTAATGAGTGAGAAGAAGAAAAACAGACGCAGAGAATTACACCACTCAGCATGACGAAGAGATGAGGAGAAGTGGAGAGGGGAGAGTGAGGAGAAGTGGAGAGGGGAGAGAGAGAGAGAGAGAGAGAGAGAGAGAGAGGACTGCATAAAAGTACATTTCTGCTGCTTATGAACGTGAAGTGAAAATTCAGTTGCTTCTGACTCTTAAGAGCAAAGAGTGATTAAAATCACGGGTGGGCGGCAGGCGCTCGTACTCATATCAGTAGTTTCTCCTGTCAGTCATTTACTTCAGGTTTACGTAAGCAAATCAAATCTATTTTCAGAGCTTCCTGTGGAGATAATTAACAACAAGAATGTGATGGGAACTACAGCAAAAAGAAAAATCTAAACTAATCTCTGATGTTGGGTGGACATGTGAAAACACTTTTGTGGTTTTTGTGTTGGCCAATGATTGCTGTCTAGCTCACCTCTGGTCCCGGGGCTGACTCTGATTCCCGCCCCCGAGTGCACGCCATTAGCCAGGGCGGCATTGTTGGGCAGGGAGAGGATTTGCTGGTGGGTGAGTAGAGGGGAGGAGGGGCTCTCGGTGGGCAGGATGTACTGAACCTGCGTTAGTGGCTTGGAGCTGGAGGGGTGGAGCTGGGGCTGGAGGACGGGGAGGGGGATCTGTGTGTGCGGCTGAGTGGGTTGTGGGTTGAGGACCTGCACAGGGTGGGCAGGAGGAAAGGACCCTCCCAGAACTAGGTTAGTGACCAGGCTGCTACCACCCACAGGAGTTACACTGACTGGACCAGGAGAGGAGGACGAGGACAGGTACCCACCCCCTACAGCGATTGGCAGGAGAGTGGCTTTCTTGTCCTGGGGTATTGCGCTGAGGGTGACGGCTCCCTCCACTGGCTTGCTGGCGATGGGGATAGGTGTGCTGGCGATGGGTCGTACCACATTGGTCACCATTGTGGGAGCCATGCGGATAGTGCTGTGGACCTGGGTCAGACTCTGCTGGTCTAAAGTGATGGGAGCTGCAGCGCTAGATGTCAATGAGGAGACTCCCTGTCCTCCACAACCTCCCTCTCCTCTACCTGCGGCTGTCTCTTCTCTCTTGGGTCCTCCCTCTCTCCCCTCCTCTCCTCCATCTGTGCCTCTCTTTCTTTCAGAACCATCTTCAGCACCTCCTCCACCTCCTGCTGTGCTGTTTCCTTGAGATGAGGTGGAGTCGGAGTGAGGGATGGAGGGAGAAGAGGAGGAGAGGGAGGGCCGGGACACTGGCTGTAAGCCATGCTAGAGGGAAGAGGGAGATGAAGAGAGGAACGAGATCAAAGCCGGAAAAGTTTTTAATGCAAAGTTCTCTTTTTCAACTTCAAGTAACTCTGGAAAACGTATCGGTTTTAATTCTATATATACCCTGCTTTACATAAAGAAACACACTGAACAAAGTTAAGTTAATCAATATTCTACAGAAGCATATTTCTGCCATGCTGCAAAAAGAAAAAAGAAAAGACTATCACATAATTTTTTGAAATGTTTCATGTTATAACACAATCATTTATTGTGTTATATCATCATCATCATCAAATCATTTTCATGTTATTATGACACACACCCTTATCACATTAAGACACTATGAATGCTTTAATTACAAAAATAAACATTTTATATTGTACCATGGCAAGTTATCCCTTTATAATTTAAAATGATTCAGGAAATAACATGATGAATTATCTCATTATGACACTGAGAGTCCTATGAAATCGCAGCATAGCTGTAATTTCCTTAATTTATCTATTCGCTACACACCAATTTGTCATTTTAACACAAGTTCCATTAAGCTGAACAATAACTTACCACATAAGGTGAAATGCTTCACATTATACGCTTAAAACTTGACATGTTATCACATTATAGTGAGATAATTTATAGATTCTTGTTATAACATGATGAGGTCGTATGTCATAATAACATATCTTGATATAACAAGACTCTTTTCACATTATTAGGTCCCTTTTATTTTTCTGTAAATACCCTAATTTTTACATCATAAGAGATACTAAATCACCTCCAGTTTTTTTGATATACAAAGGGGAGAGGGTGATATATGGCTATTATTTTTTTAAATTTTCCATTTCAACAACATCAGAAAACTCCAGAGAAGCTTCTAAATGATGCTCACCTGTCCATCTGGTTCGTCCTCATCACTGTCTGTCACTCTCTCTTTACACTTGAGGTCGATGGAGCCTTCAGGACATGAATCTTCTGAGGATGACAAATTTAAAGTTAATGTTTTGAATTTTATTTATTTAAACAAGTTTGAAGACTATCTAGAATATCAAACTGCAGGTGTCACTATCAAATAATGTGTACTGTTTCACTTGAAGCAATGATTCATCTATGGCTGAAACTGTTTCTTATTTTAGCCGTCAGGTGTTTCGTTAACACTCTCACTCTGACTGGGGAAGGCTGAGTGTCCTTACTTTGTAGGAAGTGGTCGCTCAGTAGTCATGAGAAAGTCTTTTTGACCAGTAAAACCCTTTGCGGAGCATCAAACTCACCCATGACATCATCGTCCCCCTCTTCTTCGCAGATGACCATGTGCTCTTCATCACTGGTCATGTCCTCACTGGCCCCACCCTGGTACAGAGACTGGGGCGGGGCCCGGCTGCGAAACAAATTTGCCCCCTCCTCCTGATGGGGTGGAAAAAAGCAGATTAACATTTTTTTTATATATGATCACAATTAAAGCTGGAGTCTGTGAGTGTGGGAAAGCTAGCAAAAGCAGGCTTCACTTCCACACTAGTTGTTTAAATTTCAAAATGTTTTCAGATATAAACTACCCAGAGCATGAGCGCTAGTGAAAGTAATGCAGGGCTCACATTGTGTTGAGCTGACGGGAGCAGGTAAATCTGGTAAATCATTTCTGCAGGATCTACCAGCATCCTGGTAGATCACATGAAGCATGTTGACCTTAAAGGAGCAGCTTCAAGACACATTCAAGAAATCTCTTAAGATGATACATTTAGATACACCACAAATTAGGAGTAGGAAGATTTGTTTTTATAAATGCAATCATTGATAAAACATTTGCTTTGTATCTTTTTTATATGTTATGGATCATCACAGTAACTAATTGCCTGTGCAGACTAAAATGCTGGATTTTCTAAATAAAATGGAGGACATCCTGAGCATATATTATAAGTTTGTAAGCAAAAATGGAGTTGTATGGATAAAGCCTTTGACAAACTCCAAACCTGTCCTCATAGTGTGGTTCTGCCCCAAAAGACTAGCAGTCACCTGTGGCAGAACTATAGACACGAAACAGTAGAAACAGCAGACAAGGTGTGTTTATTACAGTATTGTGAGGGCAATAAGATAATAAGACAACAAATACGAGACGGGAATTTTTAGTCTTTGTCAATGACTTTCATCTATCTATTGCAATATCAGAGATTATTTATGGACCCATCTTATTTTGTAATATTACCTTTTTAAAATCAATCACAACTTTTGATAATTGTTCTGTTTTTAATCAATGTCTGTTCTATGCCAATTTTTTTTTAATTCATGTTGGAAGCATTTTTTGCAATATCTAATGCTCCATCATGTTCCACAGAGAATACTGAACCTGGATTAAACCACAAATCACCAAATCATTCAGATCTATTACAGACCAAAGCTTTGATATTTTCAGAAATATATCCTGGGAGCTGATGCAGGGAAAACACTTTGTTTCGAACACGGATTATCAACGCAAAACTGAAAAGTAAAACTACTGAGGGACAACACATCAGACGGAAGTAACACAGCTATTATCAAAGCATTCCTACTCTACGTACACAGCTTTGCCGGCGGCATCTGACGAATGCCTTCAAACAAAAGAGCTCACATGCCGACCTCCTCCTTTGTGATTAGGAACATAGCAGCAAACACCTCAGTTTCAATCCTTCAAAGGCTCTGCAGAAGTAGAAAGTGAAACCTTTGAAGTTTGAGGCTGAGCTCCCCCAGAGGTTCCAATGTGTTTTCACAGCAACAATCTAGGCCTCACACAAAGAACCAAGTGAGTCCATTTGAAATGTTTTTTGAACACTCAATGCTCTCAGCTGTGAAGTTCAACCAAAAACGCTCTGCAGTGTGAAGGACAGGCGTCAGCTGTGTAGACTCACATCGACCCAGGGGCATAGAGACTCGTATACTCGCAAACACTGAGTCTTGTATTATTATTTCTAAGAATTACTTCAGCCTGTTGCTTCTAATGTCTGCATTTTTTTTCCCCTTGGCTGCACTTTCAGAAATCCTAAAATGAAAGCACAACGTAACTTTCTAACTGTGAGGTCATGGTGATCCTGAGCTAATACACATTGATGGAATTAAACTGATACATGAGGCTGTTTTTCTGACAGATCTCACTTTTTGTTAAACCACAAGTTAGCGAGGAGCCTCCTCCAAATTCTTGTAATCTCTTGAGTCTGTTTACTGCCTCGTAGCTACAGATTAACAACCTCATACCTTTTCCAAGTCTCTCTCCCTCTGCCTCTGCTCGAGGGTGTGTACAGCACTCTGGGAATAGGCTCTGGGACGTGATAGATGCCCCGCAAACTGTCCCCCACGACGCTCAGAACCCCCCGGCCAGCCCGGGCCTCCCTCCTTCTCCTCCACCGTCTGGGACTCTGTCAGGGGATCTGCAGAAGAAAGGAGAAAAAATTCAGAGATTAAAAAAACACTGCAAAAAACACCTGTAAAACAAAAAGGCATCAATAAAATGGCTGCTACAGATTCTACAATACGTAATGTAAGAACTATACTTTATTGAGTCGTAAAATGACTATATCAGAGATCAAGAAAACAATGGTAGCGCCAGTATATACATAATTTCAAATTATGGACCATACGCTCAAAAAAAAGCTTGTGTTTTTGTCCTGTTGCACTAATAGCCACTATATAAACAAAGAACATATGCAGTTTACCAGGTGAGCCCAACCAGGAAGTAAAAATAATCGCAAAAAGAATCCTGTGTCTGGGGAGGAGGTCAATACTGTGTAATATTTTGAAGAGGCCAGAGTTTCACATATATCCTCTTTAAAAGTTTTTATTATTGCTCTTTTCTTTGAAATCACATCTGTACAAGCCTGATATAGGTTTTGCCTCTGAGATACTTTTAGTACATTTGTTCGGAAAGGCTAATGAAGGCTAATTATCTCAAACGTACCAATGCTCTCAGACATGCTCCTCTCACGCTGGTCCTTTGGGGTCCCACGACCCTCTGACAGCGACTTCCTGCGGTCTTTATTGCACCACTTCCAGTCTGGATGGGCTCTGAAGTGGGCCTCCTTCACCTGCAGGAGGAGGAGGAGGAGGAGGAGGAGCACACAAGGTCATTTCTATTTTCTGTTTATTCAGTTTGACCTGCTTCAGCTCTGTGTTGCACCTGCAACTACTGCTGCTGTTAAATTAAACTGTTCACTACAGAGAAGTAAAACCCTGACAAAGCAATAGTAGCAAGTGTAGGAATGAAATAAAAACCGCTAAAGAAGTGTGTCTCTACCTGGAAGGCCAGATCGTGGTACTGCTGCTTCTCGTTGGGCCCCAGCGCGTACCACCACTCCCCGAGGATCTTGCTGACTGTGCGGTTGTCCTGGTTGGGATGTCGCTGGTGCACCAGGGCACGATGACGTTTACTGAAGATCATGAAGGCATTCATGGGGCGGCGAATGTGGTCCTTTTCCCTCTGGTTGGCGTTTGGAAGAGAAATAAATGTTATACTTTCGCTCTGTTTTGTGTATTATTTAGCATTTTCCTCTTAATGACGGCCTGTCTGCGCGGTGGACTGACCTTCCTGTCTCCGTCCTTGGGCAGGGCACTGAGGGACTGTGTGCGTCTCTTGATGGGGCCAGTGGAGGGCGCTGCTTCATTTGCCACACCCGGGGAGAAACTGCACTCACACAACAGAGTGCAAACAGAGAGAGAGCGAGAGAGTGAAACTGAGAATCCACAAGAGATGGAAAATGGAGGGAGATTCCTTTCTGAGGAAAGAAACAAGGCTTTGACTCGCAGAGGAATTTTGACCACAGTGGTGCTTCTCATTTGTAAGAATCAGAAAGAGTCAGCTTTTGTACAAACGATATAAACACACATTTGCTCTTCTCATGATTGATGTTGTAAATGTGGGTCACAATAGTTTGTCATCTTAAATAAACTCATGATTGGTCTCATGATTCTGTTTTTTGACCACAAAGAAGATGAAGAGTCACCTGACCTGAAGCTCCGCCCCAATCCCCTGCTCACCTGTTCCCTCACTTGCTCCCTTGCGTAAACATACTGTGTGTTTTCTACTTACTCTCCTGACAGATTACCTGTGTACAATATGTCCTAATGTTCCAGGTCCCACTTCTCTGCCTGTGACCTGATTT
This sequence comes from Solea solea, assembly GCF_958295425.1. Classification (NCBI taxonomy): domain Eukaryota; kingdom Metazoa; phylum Chordata; class Actinopteri; order Pleuronectiformes; family Soleidae; genus Solea; species Solea solea. The sequence continues at coordinate 6,975,719 of NC_081153.1, read as the reverse complement.
TTGTCCTGACTGTGTTCTGTGGACCTTGTGCCTCAGTCTGACCCTTTATACCTTGGATTATTCTTGTATACCTATTTTTTTGAGTAAAGGCTCTTTCACCTCTCTCTCCTGTGTCGATCTCTCAGGGTCCCTTCAAAAGAATCGGGACAAAAACACCCTCTGACACTAAGCGAATGTTCTGTATTTAAATAGCGCCTCTCGCTCACTCAGTGCTGCTTTACATCACAGTTTAACCATTCACCCATTCACTCAAGCACATTCATAAAGCATCATGCCCATTCACTCACTTCTGGATCAGTCGTCAGGAGCAAATTGAGGTTATGTGTCTTGCCCAGACACACACTGACATTTGGACGAGCAGAGCCAAAGATCAAATCCTCAACTTTTTGGTTGAAAGATGTCCTGCTCTACCACTGAGGCACCGTCGCCCAAAGTCTGACCCTTTAATTTTTGAAGTACCTTAAGATCGTTATCATCTGGGAATAATTATTAGATTATTGTAAGTATAAAGTCACTATTTCCAGATTTTAAGCTCCAGTGTGTAACTTTGTTTGGTTTTTGTCGTTATTCTGCCTCTGTTTGGTCTTCAAGAACAATAAACAATGTAGCATAATTTGTATTGTATTGTATTTGCCTCCTTCATCTGAAAAAAAGCTCTGTCAAAAAATACTATCAGAACGGACTGTAAAAGCATTTTATACACCAGCAGTGCAGGGGCAGGTGAGGGGCAAGTCATGTTTATCCCATTACAGCTGCTAAACAACTGCGTTAATTTTTCATGGACGCTTCTTTGTGTTTTCAGTCATACTCCAACCAAACAAGCTCAAATCTGCTGTTGAAGCCGTCTGTCTGAACATAAAACAAATAACTTCCTGCGTGCAGCACAAGATCTAAACACTCATTGTCATACTGTAGAACGCAGAGTCATTCAAAACACATTGAGTCAGTAGCAACTGGACTCAAAAAGTTTTTCTCATCCAAGAGGCTTCTTCCGTTCAGAGAGAGAACATTCAGACTTTTGTTTCTGTTTAAAAGATGAGTTTTTATGAGGTAAAGTCAGATGTGTGTAACCAAAAAGGAAGCAAAAAGAAAGGTAGACAAAGAATTGCCTGATAAGAGGGGGTACTAGTGTTCCACAAGTGCACCAATGAGTTGATGGAGATAATAAGCAAATATTGTTTTTTTAAAATCCTTCAGTCTCTGCACGTAGACGTGGGCACAGGCAGATAACAGCTGTGACCAGTGCAACATTAAGAGACTGCTGACTGACTGCATTTATTCCAGCAGCCTTTGTAAGCAGCAGCAGCACGGTGACCCTGAAACATTCAAAACCACACTACAAGCCAGACAGCCTCGCAGCCCGTCTGAGTCACTCTGAAAGAGCAACAATTGAGCCAGACGCACAGACACAACCCGAGACTGAGTGGAATGAACCAGCACAGACTGCTCAACACTCAGACACACACAGCTGGTAGAAAAACTTATTCTCTTCTTTTGAATCCTTTGTTGGCAGCAGTGGATATTAGTGTAGTGTCCTTGGGAGTTTTTAAAGCTGATGATTTAAAACACAGCAACAAACTGCGCCAAATAGATTCTACAGTTACTATCTGCTTTCTACTGTGTCATACCCAGAGTCACAGAGAGGAAACAAACACAGTGTAGGAAGAGAGTGCTCGGTATGACTTTACAGCTTTTTAAAAGTGGCACCAACACAAGTCACAGACAGTTAAGCACAAAACTTTGTTTTGTGGATTCTCCATATTTATGCAAATAGAATACAGTCTAGAGGCTTTTCAGAGGTTTCTTTGCCAAAAAAAAGTATTAAGCACTCATAACCATCTTTAGAGTTTACAGAAATAGTTTTTAAAAAAAAGAAAATATCCTGGTCTTCTGTGACACATAACATAAACTATTTGGCCACCTGTAAAATATTGAATTCAGGTGTTTCAATCAAGCTTTAGGTAACATCCTTATCTCAAATAAAGGAAAATCTTAACACTTCAGAACACCAAGACATTTTGGACAATGCTATGCTTCCAACTTTTCTATTCCAAGGGCCTTTTCTATTCCAACATGACTGTGTCCCAGCACACAAAGCAAGAACTATAAAGACATGGCTTGACTATGAGTTTGGAAGAACTCTACTGGCCCACACAGAGCCCTGACCTCAACCCCATCAAGCACCTTTGGGATGAACTGTAACAGAGATTGTGAGCCCGATCTTCTCATCCAACATCAGTATCTGACCTCATCAATGCTCTACAGAATGAATGGACACAAATTCACATAGAAACCAACTCCATATTTAAGTACTGTATAAGCAGTTGTCATTACAGTCCCTGTTGGTGTAAAGGTCAGGCATCCGAATACTTTTGGCCCCACCAGGTACTGGCATATATACCTAATAAAGTGGACAGGGAGTGAATGTGAACAAGAGGAAGATAATGAAATAATGAATATTTCAGGTCTTGTCAACAAGACCTGAAATATTTCTGTTTCCTGTGCCTGTGTGGAGATTTGGTCTGTGGTCAATGTGCTGCAGTGTCACACTGCACCTCAATATGAATTCAATCTTTTCACATTTTATTAAAATTTCCATCTGCAGCCACAGCTAGACATTGACAGCGCAAAGAGGAAGAAATGATGTCTTCCGCATACCAAAATGAAGTTTGCAGGAGAAATAAATCTCACATTCCCAAAATGTTTAGCTCAAAAAATGAGGTAAAAAAAATAGCTCTCTTCACTTACGGGTCATCTGTGTCACTCTCCGTCTCGCTGTCAGCGCCACCTCTGTCTGTAGAAGGATTGTCATTAGTCGAGGGAGGACATGAAGGCGATCCCCTCTCTAGGTCCTGTGGACCGCTGCGGCCTTCGCTCACCAGAGCAACGCCACAACGAGGCTCTAAAAAAAACAAACAAACAAACAGTCATTTAGATAAAAAAAGCTTTAAGAAATAAAGTAACAGATGCATCATGTGTGTGTAAACGACTGACTACGCTGCATTCAGCTGCCTGTGGGAGGTGTGATTAACTCTGAATACATTTATATGTAAGAAGAGGAAGAACATTTAATGCCCCATCAAATACTGTATAAAGAAAAAAGTTATTTCTTTATACAAGCATTTGGTAATTAAATGTCAGAAGGACAGGATTCAGTTGACATATGTTTGCTATTTTTTAGTTTGTTTTTATTTGTTGCAGGTTTCCTAATTACACAAATTAGCATCAGTCTTTTAACTTATACAAGGTTTAACATTATTAACTCAAATGGAAAATTGCTTAAAATTAGGGCCAAAAACAATATCAAAATACAATATTTTCAAATCAGTTGATATTTATAATGATAAATAAATGTCAGACAAATGGAAATTGATTTCCATTATAAATGATAAACAGTTAAACAGACACTTATGAACTAAAACATTCATAGAAATCATGTTATGTCTCAAAATGTGTTTGCGTCAAGCATAAAACTGACAAGCTTTGCTTAGAATAACAAACAAAACAAAAACAAAACTAATTAAATAAAGATTGTTTTATCTCTTATGCTCATAAATCCTAAAACAGATGATCATGTGACATGACTCTGGATGAAACACCGTAGTGACTCAGCCGGTTAATCAGTAATTTTAAGCCAACAATCCATAAAAACAAATAAACGTCACTGAAAGTCCTAAAATAAGTTATCTGTAAATCTCTCAAATGTGCTTTCAGATTACTGTCTGTTCACACTAGTTAAACTTTATCTATGAATACAGTTTAGCACTCGCGTCCACAAACAGTGTCATCAACAATGTTACTGGAACTATATTTAGTGTGAACACCAACTGTGCTGATTCGCAGTTCAGTCTCAACTGTTTTGGCAAACACTGACTTGGTTGTTGGTTTGCCCAAACAACATTTGTACACAAAGTGTTCTGGCAGCCGTAAGAAATTACAAAGTATGTATATCTGAGTGTAGGAAATAGTTTTATATACAGTTTGTAGAAGATGAGCAAAGAGGACAGTATTTTGCGTTTGCCTGCAAGACAAAAAGTTAGAGTCATGTCCAGAGTTAAAGGTATGGGGTCATTTTCATTACCTTTGTTCTGACTGACAAGCTGCTGGCCATCAGCAGGCTGGGCAGCCGCTCCTGATTGGCTGGGTTCCAGGAAAGGGACGAGTGAATGCCAAGGGAACACTGGCACTGACCGAGGCTCCACGTTGGTCCAAACTGTGGGAAAATGAAGGCAGAGGGAGAGAGAAAGACAGAAAGAGAGTGAAAGAGAGAGAGAAAAAGTGAAATGTCATCATGTTGATCCATCTCAGTATCATGGACTGTGGTGAAATCATGTGTGAGTAACCAAAGCATGAACACTACACTGACAGACTACGCCTTGTTAAGATCTGATATTAACTTTTCCTCTTCAGTGATCTGATCGTATGTGGACAGAGTGAAGTATGACTGTTCACATCTGGCATTGAAGTGGAACTTTGCAAGTCTGGTCGTTTTTTCTGCCTTTTTCTCTATGGAGCTCCCTCTACAGTTTACTATGAGACCACTGTAAACATCCATCCATTCAATGTCTCACTTCTCCTCTCTTGATCGTGTGCATTTGTTTTCAATGGAGCTGACGAACACAATCCAGCATCCATTTTTCTGTGTTTTTCAATTCTTGCCATTTAAAACAGTCCGATGTTTACTCATGTGTGGCCCACTGCTTGGTCAGACAGTAATTTCCCCTGACCAACTGTTTTCCCTGCTTCTTTTTCTGCAATGATTAACGTCTAAATAATTCTGTGATCTCATAGCCGGTACCTGGCTAGGATGTGTGTGTGTTTGGGTGTAGTGCCGTGAAGCAATTTGCATTTCTCGTAATACCTGAGACTTTGTGAGACTTCCTGGTTCTGAGAACTCCGGGTCGTTTTCCGCTACCAGACAGTATGGGAAGTGGAGCCAGCCCCAATCTGCCTGCAACTACCCATTTAACTATCGCAATGACTCCAAAGCTGTTAAATTAGGGTAAAAAAAAATCCTGTACAGTTCTGCTTCAAAATACATCGTAGATACATCTCCTATGATCTGTGATCTGATCTGGCTTCTCCCAACCTTTACTCAAATGCACTTAGATGTTATGAATATTTTTACCATCAGAAAAAATAAATCATATGGCAACTATTTTGTTGGTGGCTATATACAAAGTAAATTATGAGCACTGATTAGTGTAAAAAAAACAACTCAGAAACTGGTATGGGTTTCTAATTCATACTGAGGACAGACTGCTCATGCAGCTCAGGAATGTGGACACGTGTCCTCAAAGCACCTCCGAATGCAGTTTTTTGTGATCCTATTTCATATCTGAGGACCAATTGAGAGCTATTAGACCTGCACAAGCTGCGTGTGATGAGATCACTCAGTATGGATAATTTATGTATTCTGTCACCTTTTCTGACCCCAGCTCTCCAACAAATACACACACACAGGGAAATTATCCCTCAGGATAATTGTACTTCAGGGGGTCATGTTGTGTGCAATGTGTTGAGGGAACCTGTCCAGAAACTGACTCTGACTCTGAACTGGGAACTTTGTCAAAACTATAGAAAGCATTCAGAGAGCACAAACCTCCAACAAGGCCACTTAGTTTCCCTCAGAGTAAAAACAATCCCCTATCCAGCAAGGTTTGATTAGAAGCAAGGAAACACTTTAAGCAAACAAAAAATATTGATTTAATCATTCAAAATTGTCGCTCCAAAACTCAGTAGCCAATCAGCAAGCAGCTTCCTAATGGTCAGAATCACCCAGAGAGCGCAATGAACAAGTTTGGAGCGAATTTCAGATCATTGCAAACAAAAAGTGTATTTTCAAACAAATAATATACAATAATTATCACTATTATTATTATTATTATTATTATTATTATTATTAATATTAGGATTTTATTTGCAAGTGTTGCTTGCTTCGTGAAAGGTGTTGTTTGAAAATATTGACACAAATCTAATTCCATGGATCTAATTCAAAATCGAATAATTTCCCCCAGAAAGTTTCATCCAAATCAGTTATTTCTTTTTGAGAGTTGCTGCTCAGAGACAACTGCGGCCAAAAACAGAACCTCCATGGCAGAGGTAAAAAAAAAAACCTAAAGCGAGACCACAGAGAGCATGTAATCTCAATCCTCGTACTGGTGAGTATATAGTTACATTATATGAGTCTAAATGATGTGTAAAATCAACAAACACGGTGACGTTGTCTCTCATGCAGCAGTGTCGATCAACCCGTCTCTCATGTTGGTCAAGATAGAAATGACTCAACCACAATCAAATGAAATGACATGAAACCTCACACACACACATCAGTGTTGTTGAGTGAATCCCAGTGACTTTAGTCATCGTTGGCTCAGGTTCACCTCAGAACAACTCTAAAAATAACTTGTACGTCAACATCTCATTCAGCATCAGCGACTCATTTCTTTAAGACCTTATGACAAAAAAAATATAGCTGCAACAGGAACGACCTACAGTAATATCAGTCGTCAGGATTGACAAAAAAAACCTAGCTGACTGAGTCTCATTGACACTAACATTTTGGGATGGAGGCTCTCTGTCCTAAGCTCCTCCCACCAGATTAACACAGACAGACAGACACACATGTTTTATACATAGTAGTTGAGCTGGTTTACAGAAGGAAAATCACAAGTTTAAATAATCAAATTAATGATGGCTGAGTTCCATTCAGCCTGAAAAGAGCCGCTGTTAAAGCTGTTACATTATTTGTATGCTGCGTCTTTCATCTGAAAACCGGCTCTGTCAAGCAGTACGACAACACCCGACTGAGGTGTATACACCAGCAGCACAGGGGTGGGTCAAGAACTGTTTATCCAGTCAAACTGTAGAATTCCCATTTGAAACTTTTTCTTGGGCGCTTTGTTGTATTTTCAATCACACTGTTTTCAACCTGTTTTCAGACGTCTCGCTTTACTAGCGCAATGTTGCTGTTTCCTTTGTCTGTCTTGACAAAAAAAAATACACAAATCACTTCCTGTGTGCACTGCAGGACATCACAAAATCATACACTCGCTATACTGAGAAACACAGAGGGAGTCGTATGGAGCTTAAAGACTTTAGCAACAATGTGTGAATTTATTTGACAATAGTTTAAATCTAACGGATTTGTTAATATGTAACACGTGGGCTTTTCTTGCTAAAACATCACAAAATGGCTGCATTTCAAACGGAATGTATGAGCGCAGCTGCTTAGTAGAACAGCCAATAGGAGGCACCGTCTCTTTGTCTAATCTGCACTGTGATTGATAAGCCTCATGGGTCGTATTTTCCCGATGCTGAAAACTTGAGTCTATAGGAGAAGCAGAAGTCTAGTTCCCACTCAGTTTACTTTATTTATATTATGATTGAAGCTTTTAATAACATTTCTGGTCAATAATGTATTCATTTAAAAAGTCCAGATATTACTGTTGTTTCATTTTACTACAGTGAAGTTCTTGATGGTTTTGTGGTGCTTCCCTTCTGTTTCTAGTTGTGGTATAATTATTATAATACTTAAGATTCGAGCTTCAACAGCAGTTTAAACAGTTTCATGACTGCACTATTTCATATACAGGACATATATAAGTGTTGTAGCCCAGTGGAAATAAACAGAACCCGCCAAGCTGCTGTCCAGTTTCTGTTTCCATGGATAATTTTATAATAAAGTATTAACATGGTCTATATATAGTCAATCGTTCGCCATCTACGGCTCATTTAAAATGGAGATGCACCACAGTCGTTGCTGGTTTGCTGGTTAGTTACACACGCTGAGTAGTTTACTCTTTTTTTAAATGATGATTCTGGTGTCACATGACTATTATCACTGCACTGTGACCTTTGCTCACTTTGTGCTGCTGTGTGCATGAGGAAATTCAGCTGAGGAAGTGAGGATTGTACACATCTTTTACACACCAGGCAGGCATTTGCGTTGTGGACGTGGTCACACGCGGACGGGAATAGTACTGATGACATGTATTATTAACAAACACTTTGTATACAGTCATGGTCTTATTTCTCAATTCAAATTTAGTTTTAGTATGAAGGAATTCAATGTATTGTTTTGTATTTACACATATAAAACAATTAACAGTGTGATTATTTATTCCATAATGAATTAAATTGTGTAAATGTATTGACATTTGAAAAATTAGGCGATTCTTAATTACCTCACACATAGTTTGAGATTTCTTACATGTGTATCCACACATTATTCAATAAAAAATGTATGTAAGACCAAAAAATAATACAACTAAAAGACTAAAGCAAAAGAAAAATGCAGCCAATGAAACTTTGGTGACTAAATGTGACAGTAGCGAAACAGGAAGTGTGTTTTAACCCTGTGGTGTATTATTATAACAGTGAAGAGACATGAGAGACAGAATGTGTCCCACTGAAAGTGCAAAGTCAACACTCTTCACTGTTCCCACCCACTGTTGTGCTCAAACACGACCTAATTACCGTCTGAGCTGCTTAACCACCCCACTCAGTCGCTGTCACACATGAAGGGAGTTAAATTAAGAGCAAATCATTCAAAATAAACCGGTAGCAGGTGAGAGTCTGGTGATGTAGTTTTATTTTATTTTTTCTGGAATAGACTTGTTTGATATATTTATCCAGAGATTGACAAAAACAGAGCAACAATCCTTCTGAAACACCCCAAAAGCCTCACTGTAGCATCAGGCGTCAAATTCTATTCAGGTACTTTGCTAAAAACTGACACCTGAAATGTGCCTGAAAGTTAAAGCTACATTTTTTTGTGGAAATCTGTGATAAATAGCTCTGTATTAACAGCTATCGCAGATCTACAACAGAGTTTCTCAAACTTAAACTTAAATGTAGCATAACATTTATTTAAACAGATACCAGACAACACAATAAAGGTGTTTTGTTACTGTTACCAGAGATGGATCATAAACAATTTGCTGAAAAATTGTTGCTCAAACAATCACAATATTGATTGAAGTAATAGTGACTACCATTTTGGCCATAACCGAGAAGCTTTTCAAATAAAACCATCAATATGTGAATTTTTTAGCCCTTACATGCAATACAACTGTTGTCCACCAGTGGATTGTGACACACACTTTGGAAAGCACCTATTAATAGCAGTGTTTCCCAACCTTTCTGTATGGGGAACCATTTTTTAAAGATTACAAATTATCACGACACAAAGCACAACAACAAATGTGACAAGAGCAAATTTGTGCTTGACATAGAGTAATTTACAGTCATATGTTTAACACCTACAGTAATGTTGTTTTGAATTGATATTCCAGGAGCTATTCAGTAAATTAATTACAACTTCACTTGATGCACGTGGTTCAAATAAAACATATACACATACATTTTAACATTTATGTGTGTAAATTCTATTGTGTGCCACCACGAACTGAGGGAAGTTAAAAATAGGTTGATGTACTAAAGTACATCAATGATGTACTCTACATCTTTGTTTTGGGATTTTTTTAATGGGATTCACCAACAGTGACAAATAAAAATCTGGCCCCAGCCTCATCCTTTGAGGTGTTAAATAATTAAGTGACTGGAGTGTGTTCAAAGTGACTTCCTGAAGAGGTGAGACATGAAATTCCCGTGAAGAACACACACACACACACACACACACACAGTGGTGGGTTGTGAAAAATGTCACACACAGGAAGACGTGCATGTGTCTCTACTGGTTTTACACAAAGTGCTGTAAGTGATGATTTGCAGTGATAAAGAAAAAACCTGATTGTGTGAACATCTGTTTTGACACTTCGACTTGGGGAAATTCTGTAGATATTCACTGATATATATAACACTGTGCATTAATAGCACTGGATGTTTCTCTAAATCAGTGCTTCTCAAACTGTTTATACCAAGTACAACTGAGAAATTATTGAGCTTTGAAGTAACACAAATTTAGCAAATTTATTCCCAAAAAGATAATTTGCTGTCTCATCATCATCCTCTTCCTCACATATACTTCATACACTGGTATAATGAAATTAGATTACGATGGAGCGAGAGATACAGTGACTGTAATTATTTAATTTATAATTTTTTTGTTCATAGTTTTATTTTCTATGCACAAATTCCTCAGCTCCACACCGATCACATACCCTGGTATATACAGTAGAATAGTATTTCAGATTTTCCTCCAAGTAACACCAGAGGAATCTTGCATCCCACTTGTGGTACGCTTACCATAGTTTGAGAAACATGGCTCTCAATAATTCCTCCTGTGTTTTGAGAAAGCAATATTAAAGTGCATTAGCTGCATTCAAATACGGGACATGTAAGCTCTTATCTTTCCAAAACGACAGCAGTAATGAATTTTCTGATGCTAACGCAGCTGCACTTGAGCTGGACTATATTTATCTCAGCCATGAGGCCTCCACACACAGACACACACACACTCACACACTGCCTTCGCCCTGTGTTTGTTTCCGGACCCCGCTGAGGCTCTGGGTGTTTTTTAAAATGTATATGGCAGAGGAAATGCTACGCAGGTGCAGGTGGTTGTTAGCAAGGGAGGCGAGGGAGAAATAAAAAGGCATGCGTCGGTAATAAGCTCAGGCCTCAGCACTTTACTGCACTAAATCCACTGCTGGAAACGGTGTATCCATGACAACACACACAGGCGATACGATTACTCCTTTTACTGCTGAGAGTGATGAAACATGTTCACATCATCCTGGACGTGCACTCGATGCCCTGTCTGAGGCTGTTGATTGTCTGGAAGTGTGCATGTGTGTGTGTGCGTGTGTGCACTCTGCACTCCAACTCGCTCCTCTTTACACGTCTGGACATGTCAGAACTCCCACTCATCTAAAGTTTCAATAACGCCTTCTTTTTTTTTGTTTCTATCTCTGTCGCTATATCACATATGATCTCTCTCTCTCTCTCTCACACACACACACGCTGGTTTCCATGACTTCAGAGGACATTTCATTTAGATTTATACGTACATTCATTTCCTGGAGACTTTCTCTCACCTTAACTATAACTGGCCTAATCCTAACCCTGACCTTAACCATAACCCGCATCCTCACCTCAGCCTAACTTTATAAGAAATGTTTTCACTTTAAAATGTTAGAACTTACATTACGGGGACTTTATTTCTGTCCCCATAATGTGACCGTGTAAACAGATTTAGGTCCCTACAACACAAGGAATACCAGGTACGCACACACGCACACACACACACACACACACACACACACACACACACTGTGTTGACTGCCATTCATTTGAACAGCCTACTCAAAGTATTATTCCGAATCTTAGCCATAACTAGTTCATTCCTACCCCTAACCTTAACCATAACCTCAATTATAATCTTATCCCTAAACTTAACTGGTTAGTCAAAAATGAGTTTCTGCCTCACTGGGACCAGGTTTTTGGTCTCCATGAGGATTACTGGCTGAAAAGGTAACAAGGTCACAAATACAAGTACACACACACACACACACACTCGTACACACATTTACAAAAATAACAGTGACACCCTGCTGCATGCACACACTCACACACTCAGGAACTACACACACACACACACACACACACTGAGTCACAGATTACTCACAGTGAGCAGCAGGCCTTTTTTTTTTGATTTTCACACTTTTCGTTACCATTTTTAGAAAGTTAAAAAATCACCAGCAAATTGATTATTACGTATTGATGATGATTAAAGGCCCAGATTAGAATTGAAAATGCAAAGTTCTTCTTCTCATGTTGTATAAATGTGTCCCTTACATTAAATTAAATGACAAACACGTGTATGATTATTATTTTGATACATTATATATACGTCTAATATGTACAATATCCTGTTGTACTATAGGAAACTGATGTTTGAATTACCATAATCCCTCTGCACTAACACAGCTTCACGGCCGTTCATTCCACTTTCAGTTTTCTGATTTAGAAAGAGGAAACCTTCCTTATTCATACATTCAAACAAGCATCATTTCTGAGTTATGCCATAAGTAATATCGCAAGGTTGGCATGGAAACAAGCACACAGTATACGATGAACCCAAACACCTCTAAGTCTCAGTGGCCGGGTTTCTTACACCAGACACTGTGCACACACAAAGCCGACAAATTGTTTTCACAACAGATTTTCTTTTGCCTGAAGAGATGCTTTAAAAACAGGTGCACGAAATTGCTGTTAAAGGCAGCATCACCACTTTTGTCCTCCATAAAGCAACCGTGTGCTTCGTCTGACATTTACAGCACAGCTTGTGATTATGGGAGTCAATGATAACCAGGAGGAATTTAAACATATACATGCAGGCTCTGAAGTCGACTGTAGCTTCACAGGGGCAAAAATTACCCCGTGAATGCTGATAAACTGCCAACAATGTGATCTGCTGCTTGTTTAGCTGTGGCAGTTTCTTTTTCAGTCAGGATAATTTGCATGAGTGCAATTGGTTTTTGACTTCTGTCCACAGAGGTTGTGTTTAAGAGAAACGTTGCAATTGTTTGCTGAGTGCTACTGGCAAAAAGAACATACCATTTCTCACACATTTGCTTTGTACTTAGGACTAGAAAGTTTTAGAACACCCTCCCATTAATCCTGCATAAATGCAGTGGGTTCACTTTTATTTTTTTAATGCCCCTTTATAGTTTTTATGTTACTATTCTGTAATGTATTACCTGTTTTACCTTGTCTTAATTGCTTATTATGTGAAGCATTCCTTGAATGTCTTGAAAGACACTTTCAAGAAAGATTCTTATTCTTCTTATTATTAAAGTGTAAATGAACCCCAATGCCTGATTTTGAAAACACGTGGGCTGAGACCTGAGTGACGAAGATGAGCAGTGAGGGGGCAGTAGTGAAATCTGACACTGAGTTGCAGCTGTCTAATGAGATGAAAAGCGACAGAACAACAGCTACGGTGTTTAAAAAAGGGGGAGGAGTCTGCGACAACGAGCCTCGCGCTGATTAGACAAGAGAGGGATGAAAGAGTGTAACAGTGATGCAAGCATGGACCATGGCAAAATCTGAATGCAGTAACTTTTCTTAAGCTTGAAACAAACAACAGCAAAACGAACATGAGTCTGTATTTATCTTTAGGTAGGGACTGCAGATGTAACCTAGCCCAAGGCTAACTCTGGTGTAATGCATCAAATGGTGATATTTATGTTTTTAATTTCACATGGTCCCTTTCAAATAAAATCAAATCAAAAAATCAAGCAGCAAAATTGTGATGACTCTCCTGTAACCTGAGTGAGATAGTGACAGTGAGATGTGCTCTGCCTATAACAGACTTTGTGTCTGACAGGAACAAAGGTCAATGCCACAGTGACACAATGATCTCCCACTCCCTCTCCCCGTGCTTCCTCACCAGTTCCTGGGCGACCCATGATGATTTGCTTGCGTGGAGCAGGGTGAGCCGACTCAGCTGGCAGTATGAGCGGCAGCAGGGCGGTGGGTGTGGGGTGACAGGCGACCGGCTGTGGCAGCGCTCCCCCAGAGGTGTCCTGGGGTCCCTCAGGTTTCCTCTCCCTCTCTCTGCCTCCAGAACCAGAGGAGGAAAGGACTAAGCCAGATGAGGTGGCCATGGAACCTAGGGTGGAGGGGCTGGACAGGGAAGGGTGGCCCACTGTGGCTGGAGTCAGGGACTGCGAGGAGATGTTACACATTACACAAGCTATTATCAAACAGCAAATTAGCATATTAATGTCAGCAAAAGAAATGTATTTCTTACAAATAAATATCCTTACATTCTGACAACATCAAAAAGTACAGTGTGAAATATTAAGCTTTACAACATGTCAACAAAACAAAGTAATGGTGAGTTTCGTACCGAGCTGGAGGTGACCAGGACGAGTGTGGTTGCCCCGTTAATGGGGACGGGAGCCTGCAGGCCTGGTGGAGCTGCGTGCTGAGGCTGGCTGTGTTCCCTCGACCTGCTTCTCTCTCTCCTCCCTAATGGGCCATCAGAGAACTTGGCCAAGGGAACATCTGGGTTGCGGACAATGACTGGGGAATCACGGAGGGGAACAATGCGGCGTGGTGAGGGTTCCTGAGGCAGTGGGGAGGGAGGAGTGGGAGAGACCAACATGGGTGGAGGTGTAGAGGCAGCAGAGGATGGTGGCCTGCTGGTGGCACTACGGGATCGTGGGAAGGACAGTGAGGAGGGAGTAGTTGGCTGACTCTGGGGGGACAGGACTCTGAAGGCAGCAGGGCTGTGGCCCAGGGGCGGTTCTCCCACCACACCTCCAGCTACACCCACTAGCTGTTGTTGCTCAGGTTTGGTTTGGTAGTCCTGGACTGTAGGCAGTGGAGGTGGTGGGTGTGTGTCGAGCTTTCTCTTGCTGGGGCTCATGGGGACTGTAAAAGTGAGGTTGGTCTGAAAAGTGGGGACAATCCCTGAAAGGTGGCGCTCTCGCTCAGCACCTGGTGTACCCATCTTTGTGCCGCTAAGCTGGCGATGGCGACGTGGAGTAAGTGAGGGAGGATTTATGGGGCTGAAATTGGCAGGGCGGAAGGTAAAGTGCGGAGAAGGTGAGGGCGATGGTGTAGGGGAAAAGGGTGACTGGTTTGAGATGGGGGAGTATGAAGGTGTGACTGAGCGGGAGCCTCCCAGGGAAACCAGCATGGTGGCTGCCTCACACTCGTCAAAGTCAAAACGAGAGAGGTCATGGGGGAGCAAAGATGGAAGAACTAGGCGGGGGCGTGAGTCTCCTCCCCGACTGCTGGCCTCGCTGCTTTCCCGTGAAGTCTCATCCCAGTCAAAATCTGAACTCGCTCTTCCGCCACTCAGTCGGAGGTCAGACGGCGTTAGAGTCCCTGTGCTGCTGGCTCCACCTCGATCCCGACTTCCTCCACTGGCTTCCATCTCCTTGGTCCTCATTGACAGGTGTCTGGAACAGTATCCTCGGCGCTGAGACTCTTTAGAACAGCCCTCCCGTGAGCAAAGTCTCCTCCACTGCTTACCATTGAACTTCTTGCGAATACCTGTTGGCGTGCAAACCACATCTCCCTTCTTGTACTTTTGCTGGGCTGCTGTCAGTGGGGTGCGGGAACGTGAGGAGGAAGAGGAGGTCGAACCTGATCCGGATCCCCCACCACCTGCTCCTCCATTGTTAGAACCTCCTCCTGATGCCTTCTCAGCTCTGGAGGAGGATGTATTGGAGGAGGACATGGGAGGGAGAGGCGGGAGCTGGGGGGTCGTGATGACAACACCAGCTGCTGCAGCTGCTGCAGTTGCTGGGTCAAGCCCTAACAGCACAGGGGAAGGAGGGGGATGGGGGTTCAAGGCCAGCTGGGTAGAGGGAATCCCGATACCCCGCACTACAGACAGGTGGGGATTGAGGTAGCCAGGCGGGGGCTTAGAAACAATGTGGCGGTGTTGAGGAACTGCGACTGGTTTGGCCCCAGGTATGAGTGCCCCCATTGGGACCATGTTGAAGTGTGACACCTCCATGTCTTCTTCAGGAGTAAGTGGCATGTAAGGGTGATGCTGCTGCTGCTGTTGGTGATGCTGTTGTTTTATACTGTTCTCCCTTTCTCGCTCTCGTTCCCTCTCTCTTTCCTGTTTTCTGTGGAGGTCTCGCTCCCTCTCCAAATCTTTCTCAATTTCCCACTCCCGGCCAGGTACCAGGCTGAGGACTGATACAGGAGTTACAGGGGAGGTAATACTGTGAGCTGATGTGGATGAAACGGGGACCATGCCTGGGTAAGGCATCCCTCTCCCCAACACTGGCCCCACTCCTGGGGTCATCCCTCGGCTCAAACGACACACTTCCTGCTCCACATCCACCTCCTCCCTGTCCTCCCGCTCCCTTTCTTTTTCTCTGACTCTCTCCTCCACCTCTCGTCCTCCTCCAGATGGCAGACCCAGGTCCCATGGTGGCACCAGAAGGCGGAGTGTTTGTCGGGAGACCCACACTGCCTGGGTACCGCCGACTGTCCCTCTGCCATCTTCTTCCTCGTCCACAGAGAGTGGTCTTTCCTCAGACAGCAGGACACGGTAACGGTTGGCCACTGCAGGGTGTGTGTCTACCTGGGTCACAACACCTTCTCGGTACAACTGCCACTGACCTTCACAGCCTTCCTCATTGCCAAAAGGTACGCAGGCATGGGTGCCAATAGGTATAGGATGCACACCAGGTGGCGGGGCATCAAGGATAATGTCCACCACTCCTGGTGGGCTATTGTGTCGATATGGATAGCGACACAGCATCTTCTCTCCGTTCAGTTGCACCTCCAGGCTTCCAAATTCACCGCTAACCTTACGGACAACCCCAGCTCGGAATACCAAGCCTGAAATCCCCCCTTCATTCCTCCTTTCACCTCCTTCTTCATCACCTCTTCTCCTGAGTTGGCGGGCAAGGACGCGTTGATTTTTCAGCCCTTTAGCCAAGGCGTCTGACAGAGCATCAGGGAGACTGGATGGTGCATGCGCAGACATCTGTGTGATGGCATGTGTGTCACCGGCCACCTCCAGGTCTGCTGAGTGCTCGCTGGCAGTGTCTGTTGAGGAACAGCGGGGCAGAGGAGGGGACACTCTCTCTTCTCTCACTCCCTCACCTCCTGCAGATCTCTCTCTCTCCACTCCCAGTGACAGAGTGGGGGGTCCTGGGGAGCTGTTATGAGTCTCCTCTCTGCCAGTTGTTCTGCTGTGGAAGTCATCCATCAGGGTTCTACTCTGACCACCGCCATCATGTTGCGAGTTGCCAATGTAACCAACTAAGCTGTTTGACCCGTGGTTGAAAACCCCAGCGCTCAAAGTAAGAGGAGGGGGTGTGCTGCAGGCAGAGTTGCTATGGTTTCCAGCAGAAGTAGACAAGCAGTGTTCAGAGGTGTACTTCTTCTTGGGAACACGGGCCTTGAAGGTGGCCGTTTTGCGGCTGGAGGCGGGGTTTGGGCTGTTGTTGGCACTTGGTGTACTACTGTTACTGCAGCTGCTACCACTGCTGTCACTGTGGCTGCCAACACTCACAGCGGACCTCCCTGATCGATCATCTAAGGGTGTCAACAATTTCTCAGAATCCATCACAAGCGAGGCTGTTGTCTCTAACAGCCGCTCTCTGTGGAGACCCTCCCTCTCTGCAGCATCCCGTCCTCTGATTGGGTCGACCTGGTAGGACTCTGAGTGTGAATTAGGAGAAAAAGAGGATGGAGTTGTATTTTGTGGGGATCTGCTTCTGTCTCTGCTCTCATCAGAGTCTCTCTTCTCACCTCCTTCTGGGGCATCACCTGCTCCACGACGCTTCCCTCCTTTGGCCCGGGTCGAGGGAGGAGAGCATCTTCCCTGCTTTTTAATCGGCTTCATCTTTTCATCTAGCCTGCGTTTGCCCAAACAAGTCGTTTTATTTATTTATTTCAAAGATTCTCCTTGGCGATCCTCTCTTTGCTCTGCTCAGTTTTTTCTTCCTCCCCCTCCTTTTCCTCTCTTTTGATTATCCTCTGCCAAGGCCCCTCTCTCTCATCCTGTCTTGTCTTTGTCGCGAGCGACTTCGGCACTTGTCCACTTTATTCCAGAGACTCTGAAAGAAAGGGGGAACAGGGTGTGTGGGTTACTCGCAAGGAAATCACACACAAACATGCTACAAGTCTCCTCAGGTGGCTACAAACTGCAGGACTTTGAGAGGGAAAAGTGATTAACATTCACAAAGAAATCTGAAATAGAAGCAAAGCACAGAGGGATCTTGCGCTAAGAAACAGACCACCGTTAATTTCAAGAGACGTATTTCAAGAGACGACCCCGCTAAATGATGCACCATCATACCGGAGTAGTAAATATGACTCATTAACAAATTCATTACACTATAATTCATTACATAACAGGCTCTACTCACATTTCACAAGGCCTGCATCCATACCAGGTACATAATGAAAACAGAGGTCTTTATTGTAGGGTAAACACAACGCAGCCTATCAACACTGTATGGAAATAGTGAGGAGCACTTTGCAATTTGCCCAGGCAAGCCTTTCTGCATGCACTTCACTCTCCCTCCCTCCCTCTCTCTCTTACTCACACACACACACACACAAATACGCTACTCCTAGGCTGGGGCAGTAGAGGCGGGGGAATTCCTTCTTCACTCACATAGTGTAACCCTCCCTTTCTCGCTCTCTCTTGCTCTCTCTGTCGCGACCTTTATCTATGTATTTCAAAGCAGAGTCAATCCGCCCCTACAAACTCCATTTCCTGTGGAAGACCATTACCTAACTTCCCGTTACTTTATTCCTCCCTCTCCTTCTCTCTCTCTCATTGCTAGTATTACACGTTCACGCTTCTCCTCTGCCTGGCAGCGTCCTCTCCGCTCTTCTCTTTCATATTGATTTCTACCTCTCGTCTCTCCTTTTCTCGTATCTCCTTCCTCGATTCTCCTTTTCTGCTGCAGTCATCCTGAAAAGCAGAGTTGTTTCTGGACAATTGTTATTCCACACCAGAGTCATTCAGTTTCCCTCTGGGTCATTCAGAATATTTCCTATTCCATACTCATTCACGGTTCTGCCTTTGAGTTTAGAAACTCAAACAGACTGAGTTTTTTCGGACTTGATGAGCGGCGGACTGTTGTAATTTAACTAGTTTGTTTACTGTGTGGCTCATACACATTGGGACTTGCCTCGGGTCTTGGCTGCTGTGTGCTCAGCCTCATTTCTTCCAATACATGAGTCTCCACAGGGCTACAAGCACCAGAGAGATGTTAACAACAAGTGTAGAGGAGGGAGAATCGACACATCCCCTACATGCTCTGACATTCCTGTTGAAAATCTTACTGCAACTGGAGCATTCCCTGTCAAACTCTTCAGGATGGATGTCTATCAACGGCATGTCTACTTACTTGTCAGTGGCTGTCTGCTGATGCACATGTCTGGCTGTCCATCCCCATTTCTACATTCATCCTCACACCAGTCTCTTTCTCTTTTGTCTGTCTCTTTTCTCTTTTACTTCCTGTTTGGTCCGTGAAGAAAGCTTCCATTCATTCAGCTCTTTTTAAATATCTGCCACATCATATCAGCACGAAAGAAATCCATTTCAGAGATGAGTGTTGTGTGTCTCAATGCCATACAGACACATGCAGCAACAACATCTACATGAAGATAGTCGATCAGTGTCATCACAGTGTCCTGTAAATCCCTTTTTAGCCCAGACAGCCATAGAAGCAGCCACCATAAAATAATTTGGCAGTCGGCCTTACTTGGTCACAAAAGAGGTATGTTACGTGTGTTTACTCAGTAGTGCACTGTGTACAACAGCTGGTGTCAGAGTCATGAGCCCAATGATAACAGCTTAAAGACAAACTCACACTCACCACTGTGAAATATGGATCAGGAAAGCCTGTATGGGAGCTATAGTGGCCCACGTTTCATGTTCACTGATCAAAGCACAGCTCTCAGCAGGTACATAAGTAATGAGTTCAGTCATATTTCAACTACAGAAGTGTTTTGACCTCCTTGAGTTTACAATGACATGCATACACAGTAAATCGTGGCTGTGGTGTAGCACCAGGCTGATATAAAACATGGGTGACAAAAAAGTGAATCCCTGCCTTAGTAGTTGCATACTTTACTATACGTGATAAATTTACTAGGTTTAAGTCCCATTTGAATCATTTTATCAACCACAACAACAACTTGAGCAGCAACTCATTATATTAAGTTTGAAGTGAATTACTTGATGGTTTTTAGTCAAGTCTTTGTTAAATGTCATTATGATGGTAAAAATGAGAGTGTAGTGGTCTAAAAAAAGACACCATCCTTGTTTGTATTGATTCCCCCGTAAGTCTTGATTTCACAATCTTTTTCTCTTTGCCAACAGCATCTAGACACAGCCACCTAGTTTTTCACATCCAAGACTATTGAGTGAAAATTATTTACTAGTTAATTTCATAATCAATTCATCTGGCGATTATTTTCTCAATTAATTGAGTATTTGTTTGGTCCATAAAATGTCAGAATATGTTGAAAAATGTTGATGATGTTCTCAGGTGCCCACAAACCAAAATTTGTAACGATCTCTTTGTCAAATGGAGCAGAGAAACTAGAAAATATTTACACGTAAGAAGCTGAAAAATCAGACAGCCTGATTTAATTATTAAAAAAACAACGAACAATTGATTATCAAAATAGTTGACGATTAACAATCGAAAAATAGTTGCAGCCCCACCAGGTATTGTTTATTACTATCTCATCGTAATAACACAACAATGGCTCTGAGATAATGTACCTGTGTCCTTATTGCTGTCTTACTACTGCAAAATAATTTTTTATCACAGTGACCTTGGACCTTTAAGCACTAAACATATTGTAGAGCAGTGCAAGAAAAAAATATTTCTACAATAACAGGTGGGAGGCAATGACACTTAACAGTGCATTGAGTATCACCACTGATAGATTCTGCCTGCCATTCACACTATCTTGGTGTTTAAGAGCACCAAAAACAATGCGACTAATGACACAGTTACCCACATTAACTACCTATCCAGTAACACAGTTCCACCTCTTGTTGTTGTTACTGGTCTGAAACTAAGCTGACAACTGCAAAGGAAAGAATCATAACTGTACTAGAATTGTCATGTGATATTTGTTTTTAGATGTGTTATGGATTATAAATCATTGTAAAAAAGGTTGTGGTTTTCTAGGTTCCTCTTGAAACCAAATAGGAAGTAAAATTATATTGTAGAACCACCAGGGGGTGACTCCCATGGTTGCACAAAGAAGTCAACACTTGATTTATAACATAATTAAACATTTTCTTGAGGAGTTAATGGTCTCAATTACTTGTTCTTCAATAGCACATGCAGTCAATTATGTAAATTATGTTCCCATTTAGAGGACAAATGAAAATGAATTACAGCACATCTGAGCAGTGTGACTGACAGCAGATACTGTCCAATAGAAGCCTGAGTGCAGGTGATGCCTCTGCATCCCTCCGTTGTCTACCACTTTATCCTCCACATGAGGGTCGTGGGGCTTCTGGTGAAAGGAGGGGTACACACTGGACAGGACGCCAGTCCATCATAGGGCTAACATAAAAGTATTCACTCAATTAAGAGTGACCTTGTGGGAGGAAACTGGAGAAACCGGAGAGCACAACATGCAAACTACACACAGAAAGGCCCGGACCAGGACATGAAACAGCAACCTCCTTGCTGTGAGCCAACGTGTGTGACCACAAGGCCCCAGTATGCCTCTCCTTGCAGGACAAATCACAAAACCTAAAGGCTTCAAAAGTGTTCAGATCCCTGTGGGTGACATTGCTGCTGGTTTCCACTTGATATGAATGCAGATTAGGCCTGAAACGCTCATCTGGAAGCAGATCGTTTTTATCCTAATGTGCTATTTTTAAATGAAAATATAGTAGTGTAGTAGTGTAACATAGAGATGGCCCCTAGATCCCCTTTGTTGTGCCCCCCAAACATGTTACAGCCTTGTCATTAGCAGATCAGCACAGAGCGTTATTATCATACACACCAGAGTATAATTACACCACACATGAAGTGACATAATCATAATCCAGAGTTGATAACAGCTGTTAACTTTATCTAGACAAGGTCCAAAGCACGAAATGCAAACTACGGGAGGTAATGTCGTCACCTGTGCTAGTACCGTGTGAGTGTCAAGCCCTCGTAGTACCGCGATTACTACCACTTTACTACACAACACAGCAGCAGCAGGAGCAGCAGGCCGTGGCGTGCACTGACCAGGCCTCAAATACACACACCAGGCCTCTGAGTCTGTGTTTACGTGTGTGTCACCGGGAAATAACCGGTTTAACGGCCACACTGATCCGTAATACCACGGTAATACCACACATATACCCTTCCTGTGGCGCATGACAGGGTGAAATAACCCCCCCAATAAGATAAACGCGTTAACTTTGTCAATCCACACTCACTCTCTCACACACACACACACACACAACAGTGGCTTGTTTGGGCCCATCAGAAAGTGACAGTCAACTTTGAGCTGAGCCTCGTCGCTGTTTTGTGTCGTTATACATTAAAATAAAAGTGCCATGAGGAGGTTTTAAGAGAAGGCCTTAAATTCACACAGCCACGTTGATTGAAAAAAAGAAGTGAAAGAAGGAGAAGAAGAGGAGGAGGAGTGAGGGGAGAGTTTTTTTTCCACAATAACAGTTGTCATAGGAAGTCCAGCAGTAGTTATGGCGTTCAATTTATTTCTAGTGGAAAAGTTTCACGCTCACTATGTCTCGCCGCACCGCTCCCTTGTTTTTTTCTCTTTTCTTTTTTTTTTACGCAGATGACACCCAACCCGCTCCCCGCTCCCTCCGCGGAGGAGAAAATAACGCTCCCGGGGGCTAACAACAACTGCTAACACCGTAAACTACGTTAGCTTTGACGGCACAAAACAAGCACAACAAGCCGAGAGACACGGACTGCAGTGCTGCGGGAGGGAGGAAGATTTGCGGGCAGCTTTATGGTACTCACCGGAGCTTTGGTTCAGTAGCAGCAGCAGCAGCAGCAGTACCGGGTGTGTTCGCTCCTCCGCCGAGTCCGCCGGGTCAAATAGGGCCTGCTGCTGCTTCAACACTTCCAGCGTACGCCGTTCATGTTTCTCCAACTTAAAAACGGAGGAGAGGGGAAAAAACTACTGCCCTATATATTCTACTCTACAGTCGCAAAATGGTGAATGAAGCCCCCGAAAGCCTTGACAACCAGGCCGCGCGGCCAATCGTGGAGCACGAACGCGTACAGTAGCCTATGAGGAGGCGAGCACGGAGAGAGGGGGCGGAGCCGCGCGTCAAAGTCAGATTGACGGACAGCATGCGGCAGCCAATCAGAGTGTGGGAAAACAGAAAACAGCTGTTGAGGAGAGAGAGGCTGCGGCGGCCAATGAAGCTTCACTGTGTGAGAATGACTGCGACTTAAAGACAAGCTCAAAGTGTAGGATACCAGTAAAACCTCCCTCTTCTTCTTGTTCTTCTTGTTCTCATCCCTTCTTCATTTGTCTGCAAATATTTGTGTGAGAGTCTGGGAACAGTATGGATAAACACAATTCATGTAACGATTATCCTGACCACAATAATTGTGATTCTCAATAGTATTGCAATACAATAAATATAATAAAAATAAATCTATAAATCATATACATATATTGTTCATTTATACACTAGCTTTACTTATTATAATAATAATATAAATAAAATATAATAGCATAAACAGATCAACAACTGATGTGAGGGTTTCTTGTCAGAAATTGAATAAAGTATTCTCAGAGTTTGTTTGTATAAGTGTATAATAACTTTGTTGCCTTTTATATATACTTTAGGCAAGGGCCTTGCTTAAGAGTGTCCCCACTTCGTCACAATCTGAAGTCACACTAGTAAATGTCACTATTTCTAACACACTGGATCATTAACATACAGCGTATTTACATATTTTCAACTGTAGGACACCAATAAAACCTCCCTTTTCTTCTTCTTCTTTTTTCTCATCCCTTCATTTGTCTGCAAATATTTGTCTGAGAGTCTGGGAACAGTTTGGATGATACCACAGTTCCTGTAACAATTATCCTGACCAAAGAATTTGTGATTCTCAACGGTACTGAAAAAAATGTAAAACAAATAAATTGATACATTTAAAAAAATCTATATTTATATGTATTTTTATTCATGCACTACATTTACTTTGTGCCTATCTGTAAAATAGAATAACATAACATATGTAAGTGATGTTATTAACGTTAACAAACAAGAAATTTAAAGGTCCAGTGTGTAAAATTTAGGACAGTTTATTAACAGAAATTGAATACACTACACACACAGTATGTCTGTATATAACTGTGTATAGTAACTTTGATAATAATAATAATAATGATAACTTTAAAATAATCTTCTTTGCTTTTATTTTAGGCAAGGCCCTTGCCTGAAGGATTCCCCATTTGGTTACAATCTGAAGTCTCACCACTAGATGTCCCTATTTCTAACACATTGGCCCATTAATATACAGCATATATGCACATTTTTAGATTCATCAGATTCTACCTTTACCTGGTTTGTATCTGTAATGTTTCAAAAAATGTGCATGCACACTAAACTTGTTCTTCAATATACACGCAAATGTTTTAGAAATTTCAGAGTAAACATTTTAAATTATGTAACAATTTTTTAACTTTATATTCAGGTAAGTTCCAAAAACGTGACTAAGGGTATATATATTTTTCAACCCTGATCTGAGTCTGACTTGCATTTCCAGCACAGGGTGTGTTAAGGCTGGATGGCGATAGATGTGTTAGCTAAGATAATATTCCAACGTGACACACTGTAACTCTAACCTAATAAATTTCAACAAAGACACAGATCACCTCTGTGTCAATCTGTATTTTGCAATTCTCCATTGACCAATCAAATGACTGCAGTGAGTCTAGCTCCACCCTTTAAGTGCAGGACCACTATGCTAGCTACGTAAACAGAAGGACACCAAAAAGTGGGATGCACATGTCGGTTATTTTAGTAGCCATCGCAAATTTTCAAGAATCGAAACTAATAATTTCATAACTTACCAAACCGTACAGCTTGGTGGAAACGAGCCTTTAATGACATCTAGTGGTGAGACTGCAGATTGCAACACACAGAGGGCGTTACCCATACATGTCAGGGAAATATGGTAGACTTAAACCTCAAAATAATGGACTTTTTGGCGATATCCGATAAACCGATATATTAGGATCGCTTTGGCGATCACTTATAACAATATATAATAAAACCAATATATTTGTTTTTCCCTGCACCAAACTGCAGAGGTCATTTGGTCTCCTCTGTAGTGAAATTAACATAATAATTTCAGCCGTAGAGGGCGCCGCCATAGATGTCAAAGAAGTAGTGGCCAATTAAGCCTTCTGTTTTAGTCATTAGTCATGACGTTATCCGCCAATATCGACCCATACCAATATTATACTAGTTCATGAAGTCTCTAACAACTTTCTCCACTCTTTGACCTTCTCATTTCCTTCTTCTACTTCTTCATTGGTTTATGCAATGGGGTTATGTGGGAGGAGCCATTCTCTGTTTGCATAGTAAGTATGACTGCAACAATTAGATTAATCAGAATTATAAGCAATTATATAAACCTATCAATGGGTAGTAAACTCCTCTAAAATGTTACACACAGGATGTTTAAATTTAATCATTATAAATCATGAATGCCTGGAAACATGAAGGCTCCCCCTTGTGGCACTAGGACTGTATGTTGGCGAGCTACAGTAGACATGTGTAGACACTAAAGTGACTCATGTGAAATGATACAAAATGTATCTCCATTCACAATGACCCTGATGATAAAGATTCACCACAATCAGCTTATTATGAGTGCTTTTTTTATTGTGTCGTGCATCAATATTATTATTATCCAATATTATTATTATTATTGTTATATATTATCCAAACTAGAGCAGACAGAGAAAGGGGGCAAGCATGAGACAGGGTATGTGATGTGTGTGTTTTCAAAACAGGTTAGACTTCCTTTACAGAACTCTAAACACCTGACATGACAATATCAAATTTAATGGAGATCAAGACCAAAATGTGTCATGTTAAAAACCAGCTCAGGGACTTCCTAAGTGCTTTTTATGCACATGCACATGTATGTGATCTATACTGTGTTCCATGTGAGCCACAGGTTTGAGGGAAGTTTGAAAAGAATCCACAGAAAGCACCCACAAAGTCCCACATTAACATACTCTTGCTCTCTCTTTCTCTCTCAGCCCACAGATAGTCAGAGTTTCTCTAAACTGCACAGCATCCCTTAGTCCCGCCCCCACAGCCAATCAGAGCTGCCACAAGAGGCTGTACGTCACCAGAGCAGTGCGTGATTGGCCAAGAGGCTCGGGGTCTGCAGGCCAATGACCGAGTGCTGTGGTGAGGTCATCATGCTTGTTGCCATCAGCTCGGCCAAACAGGAAGAGCAAAAACCCTCAGTGTGTAACTTAGTTCAAACATGGGATTATGGTTCCTGAGAGAGTGACCTATATTCACTGTGGGACTCTCCCTGTATGCACTCACTCACACACACACGCTCTCTCACACATACACACACACATACACAGGAGGTGAGGAGGGAGGTGTGCATGTGTACGAGGAGAGCAGGTACAGGCTGTATCTCACAAGAGAGAACACAAGACATCATGCAAACAAGCTAAAAAAAAATTCACGAGTGCAAGCAAACACAGACACACAGACACACACACACAACATGGTGGCTGCGATTTCATAACACATTACTGCTGTGTGGATTTCTGCATATCAATGCGACACGCTGTTTCTATAGCTTACAGGCACAGATGGTGAGTTTGGTCAATGATGATGATGATGATGATGATGACGATACGGGAGCGAGATAGATGCAGCACTGCAGTCTGCCTGGCACACACACGCACATGCACACACACACATAAAACCACAACCACACACACAAACCACAACTATACACACAAGTGGGTGCATGCACATAAGCAAGCACCTACACGCACACACACATAGATGGCATGGCGGAGTTATAACATTACTGGGCGTTACATAAGATGTACGTGTACTGGAGCGCACACACACACACACACACACGCGTACATACACACACAGACACGTGCACGCGCGCGCGCACACACACACACACACACACACACACACACACACACACACACACACACACACTCTGGTTTCCATGACTTCAGAGGACACTGCACTGACTTACATTCATTTCCTGGAGACTTACTCTAACCTTAACCATAATTACTACTGGTGTAATCCTAACCCTGATCCTAACCTTAACCTCAGCCTAACATTAAAACATGTCTTCACTTTAAAATATAGTAATGTACATTATGGGGGACTTGATTTTGTCCCCATATGGAAGAAAAGTCCCCATAATGTGGCTGTGTAAACAGATTTAGGTCCACACAACATAAGGAATACCCAGACCTGTGTAAGCCCTTTAAGCATGCAAACACTCACTGTTGCACTGTTGCACATCACACTTCAACACATTTTGAATAGCATCCTTAGTGAGGACACTCATAGACATAATGCCCCTTACCCTAGCCTTAATTATGTCACCCTAACCCTTAACCTAATCCTATTTCTAACCCAAACGCTAAAACCAAGTCTCAATCTATAACCTAGTGTGACAGAATGTGGATACCAGTCAAAATGTCCTCATTTCCTATGGTTTATGTTTATTGTACTCATACATTTCTCAGAAAACACTAACCCCAAAAACATGTCTTAAAATGACTTCATCATTTCAAAATGTCCTCATAACGGTGGGTTGGAGACACAGTTGGAGACACAGCCAACCCCTAACAACCCCTAACTTTAACCATAACCAGCTAATGCCAATTCAAAATGAGAGTGACATCATGAATAGCTGCCACTTGGCCTCCACTGGAAGAATATGTCCACTTTTCATACAAGGTCAATGGTTCTGTCCAGGTCCTAAAGACACACACACATACCCAAAATGCAGCGTTAATGCATTTTAAGGCCATAATATGTGCAACATTTGACTCAAAAATCAGTGAAAATGCATCACATGCAAGTCAAAGTCCATTCTGCAGACACGGAGACAGAGCTTCAGTGTGTCCCTCACTGATCGCTCATTCACCACAGACAAGACGAGTGTGGATTCAGAAAATGTCGGGTGAGTGCAGCCGCCACGTAACTTTGAGTGGCAGCTGGTTTCTCAAAGGCTCTGTCGAGACACATTAGAGACTGAAAACTGAGACTCAACTCTGACAACGGCTTCAGAGACGAGGCTGGGAATGAAAGTGTGAGGGGGAGCTCGACGGTGAAAGGTAGAAGTGAGACAGTGAGGAGAAATATGAAAGCTGTTTTGTGAGGAGGATCTGAATCATGGGAGCAGACACGGTGAGGCAAAAAGAGACAGAGAGGGTCAGCGAGGTCGTCTCACTAAAAAGAAAGGGAGTCTTTAGCTGCAGAACTGGAGCTGCTGCTAAATGAGAAGCATATATCCACAGCGGTATCAGCTCCTCTGAGCTCTCTCTTTCTAAGAATGAGACGCCGAGCTGCCACTAAGCCACACAATCCCAGTCACTTTACACTAAACGCATTATGACCACTTAACTGCTAAACAGCTCCAGGGAGCCTGCACTGAGCATGACCCAACACTCTGACACTCTCCAATTCAAGTATGTGTTTGTGGACATGTCTGTAGTAGACCGTGAGGACCATTCTTGACTGGTCCTCATAACTTGGGGGTTAAGACTTGGTTGAGGATTAGGTAAAATGTTAGTGTAGTGAAGTCACATTATGGGGACAAAAGTCATGTCCATATAAGGTGAAGAAATGTTGTGTGGTTAGGATGAAGTTAGTGTAAGGTTCAGGTTAAGGTTAGAATTAGTAGTAGTCGTGGTTACGAACAGAGTAAACTGAATGAAACTGAATGTAAGTCAATGTAACCCAGCTTGTGTGTGTGTGTGTGTGTGTTCTTGTATTTTTTTCTGGCGTAAACACTGAACCATAACTTCCTCCTACTGATTTCTCAGGAACTGGTTAAGTTTAGAGCTAAGATGTGAATTGTGGTTAGGTTAAGGTTAGTGTTACTCATTAACTCCAGTGTCCTAAGAAGAGTAGCTGAGCAAACATACAGTATGTGTGCGTTCCTGTATTTGTTACCTCTTTTTGGCATAAACACTGACCTTGTCAAGACCAGTAGTCCTCATGAAGACCAAAACCTGGTCCTCATGAGGAACTGGTTATGCTAAGGTTATAAGATTTGAATTGTAGTTAGGTTAAGGTTAAAGGAAGGTGTTAACTAATGAGGATAACGCTTTGTTTAGGCTTAACTCTATCTCTGCTCTTCTCCACCTCACTTTGAAGGTTGAGTAGATGAACAGAGCAGCTGCTGATAAGGAAACTAGTCGGCATAGAACACAACCTAGTCAGTTCTGACCAGAACTTATCGACATTTTTGTTTATATTACAACTTAATATATGGATTTTTTTCCTTCTTTCGATAAAGAGCACAAAAAGGCATGTTTTAATTTGAAATTTCTCTAACTGAGCAGTGGTGGAAGAAGTGCAAAAGTGCAGAAACACACAGAACATATATTTGGTTTTAAAACATCAAAGGTCTGAATACTCTTTAGTTCCAGAAACACTCTCCCTTTTTTTAAAGGTGCTCACTCCTCACTTCTTCTGCTGCAGTTACTACTATTGCACAGTAGATGGCACTGTCCTGTTTGTGGAGAGTGCACTGACCTAAAAGTAAGACATGCAGATACGTCTCTGTCTTTGTTTGTCTCAGTTTGTTTTATTTGTTTATCTGTTGATCGATTTGTTTGGTTCTGGGATTCACGCGCCAGTCTGACCTCATCTCACTCTGACCTTCTCGTGTTTGAAGGCCTGTGTGACCTGACCGTGCCCTTCAGCCTGAACCCACGAGCAGCAGCAGCAGCAGCGGATCCACGCTGGATCGTCAGGTTTAGGGGAAAACACGTCAGCTGAGAGCGTGTTCTCTTCTCACTTCTTCTCACACAAATAATCAGTCCTCATTACTGAGAAGAGGACGCTGCTGCTGCTGAGTCATGGGGACAATCTGGTTCCTGAAATACACTCACACTCACAGATCTGCTGCTGCTCTACTGTCACAGTGTAATCCTCCACACGCACTCATCACCTGCCTGATCCACTACTAACACAATACTAATACTACTCATCACCAGTGAGACAGTGAGATAAACCATCATTTTAATGTCATTAATGGGTCCATGACACTAAATTATCAACTGTCGATCTTAACATATTGTTATTGTAACTGCAATCCTTTTCTTTGTACGACTATTGTGAATGGGAGGAACTAAATTAATAAGCAGGTCAATAATTTAATAAAGAAAATTAAACATGTTTGATTATTTATTAGATATTAGATGCCTTTCAAAGTGTGGGCTATGATCCCCCGGTGGATCTTGGAGAAATTGCAGGTGGACTTTTTTTCTTTTTTTTAAAAGACGAGTGCTTTTTTGATCAGCTTATGTCAATGTTGTACTAACGGTGATAGGTTTGTATGTCTATGTATGTTTGTGTGTGTGATTCTGAACTATTTCCTGTAACAGTTTTTATGGATGATGCTGATTTTAAACCCATAGAGCAAATTCTCCTTAATTTTTTAATGGAACATATGTTTTTTTGTAAATATGTACAAATGCATAGATACTCAGTAATAGCAGTAAAGCACCAAAACTGATTGATTACAACTTAGTTGGCAGTAAATCTGTTTCTGTTAAATATACAAAATGTGAGTGTGGGCACTGAACGTTTTGCAACATTTTAGGGTTAAATATGGGAAAAACACTGACCTCCATAAATCTATATTTTAATTTTATTTACAGATCATTATTATTATCATATATATTCAATAGATTTTTCTCAAACGTGACCATATTTTACATTAACTTAATTCAAATCAACATGTTTCTGTTTTCAATTCGAACAATCTGTGCCTTCTTAGTTCCTCAGAATTCTAGTGTAAAAGTGCGACGGTTAAATAATGTGTCATTAATGACGTGCGTCTCACCAGGTTGTAAATGTTGGAGGTCCAGACCTTTATAGTGTGACACGCTGGTGAAAGTGAGGGCGGAGTGAGTGAGTCCCAGCAGGATTCCTGCCACAGCGCATGATAATTAGCTTCCGCTGTGATCTGTTCTCTGTCTGCGGCGCTCTCTGGACTCTGACCTCTGACCTCGTCCCTTAGCCAGACCACAATCCCTCCCCGCTGGAAACCAAACAGCCAAACAGTCCCGTCAATCACACTCCTTTTAATGAGGCTCGTCTCCTACTGAGAGCAGCGGCCGATGAATGCTTGAAGAAACAGAGAGTAGAGGAGGAGGAGGAGGAGGAGGAGGAGGAGATGGAGAGGAGGATGAGAGGGAGAGACAAATGATGCAATGATTAACAGATAATTTTAACTAAAAACACTGTCAATGAACAATGACAGTGTAGAAGAGGAGAACGTGGGAGGAATTACTTGTTGAGATCTAACAACGTTAGATACTGAGAGAGAGGGGGTTCTGCAGCAAACGTCACATATTAATGAAATCTGAACAGAGGAATACTAGTTACTAACGATTGTTTTCATGATCAATTAATCTGTCGAGTACTTGTTTGGTCCATATAATGTTGATCACTGTTTACCAAACCTGGACATTCTCAAATGTCTTGTTTTGTCCACAAATTTCTTTGTTAAATGGAGCAAAAAAAGGACAATAGTTGGCGATTAATTTAGTAATCAATTCATAATTGATTAATCGTTGCAGCCCGACATACTAGTGTACAATATCAGGAATGTTACAAACAATAAAACACAATCTGTTTCTAAAACATAATGTTTTTTTAATGTACAAAATATCTGTAACTAAATCCTTATATTACTCATATCTTTGAGAGGTAATATATCTAATTGAATTTTTAAGATAAAGTAGTTTTAACAAAGTTTTGTATTTGTTTTGTATATATTTTTTTTGATTAAACTGATTTTAAGTATTAAGCTCATTAGTATTTCCTGAATTGTTAAATCTAACATGATATATTAAATTATGTTCTATATTCAGAAGAGCACGTTTTTGCGTGAATAAGATAACTATGCTACATTTTGCTGAACAGGGCTTTTACTACCATATATTTCAGTGTTTTTCACAGTTTTGTAGTCTGTTCCTGCTTTTTCTTTACGTATACCAAGGAGGAAAACTATGTTTTTAAACAAATTAACACATTTCCAGATATATATTTAATAACCTATACATTTATTTATAATTATGTTATATAAAATTACTTAATACTTACAATAATCAGTTTAAACACTGCTTTTTGTTGAGATTTTATGTTAGTATTTATGCTAAGATAAACTAGCTAAGATGAAGCTAATGCAGCTAATATGGACATTTTTACTAAACAAAAACATTCAGAATTAAAAAAATATTAGTCAAACGACACTATATACAGTGTTATATTGTCTCTAAATACATTATGAAAATAGCGTTTCCCTCTAAGAAAAATAAAGGTCAACTAAACTTGCTATAGTATCTGCTTTAAGGTAATTACACATTTAAACAATGATTAAAAAGCCCAAACATTTATTTTTTGTGTCAGTACCTTTCGTTATGAAGCCATTTTTCCTCTGAACATGATTTAAAGCAGGTAACTGGAACAGTGTAGATAAATGTCCTTTTATAATCTTTTTAATCTTCAGGTAGAAACTTTCTTGACAAGTCTCGCGATAGATTGGAGGAGAGCAGTTTCCGGAAGTAGTACTTCTGGAGTTACAGTACTAAAAGTTGACAGCAGATGGCAGCAGAGTCTGCGGGTAGAGATTTTTAACGGTTATACAGTGAAATCCAAACTCTTCGGGCTGTGAGTTTTTTTTAATACGTTTCACATTTAAACTCCGATTTAATTTTAAGTATTTTAGATGAAAACCGGTCATTCCACGTGCATGTGACTTTTCTATAAAAAAAGGAGGAAGTATAAGGAGGAATTGGGTAAAAAGTTCAAGTACGACACTAAAAGTAAGTCTCACAGATGATGTTATAATTCGCTGTGACATTAGTTTAACACTGACTTCTCTTTACTGTGTCAAACACATCATGTGTGTTTGTGGACAAATCAACTTGTGATGTTTTGGTTTAAGCCTGCAGCATTTTTTTGGCAAATTATTCATCAGTTGAACAAAAATTCAGTGGACTGAGCATCTCAGATGAATATTTCTAGTTTGTGTGATATTAAAGTGAATATATTTGGATTTTTGTGCTGTTTAAAGTAGAAAATAAGGCAAAAGATCAACAAATTTGAGGTCAGTTGACCAATATTTCGTTTTGGTTTTTTACATAAAGCGTGAAGTAATTAATTACTTCACATTTAAAAAAAGAATGACTACCAAGTCTACGTCACTGACGGTGTGTTTTTGTGCCCCAGGAAATGAAATATGCAATAAAGAAAATACATGCAGATAAGTCTTAAAACGTATTGGTACATCTACATAAAACCATTATCAACAAATGATGATTTTCTGATCAAAATAAATACGTTTACTGAGCAAGGAATCATCAAAAAATAAGGTTTGAGTGACACAGCAACATTTACCAAGTTCCTAAGTACACAAATGTGCAATTTTTTAATAAATGGACATTAATAAATGATTACAAGATGGCAAATATTGACACGATTAGTCAGTTTTCCTCTAGTAAATGCATAAAGATGTTAAGTCTGCATTGACATTAATGACGTTTTAGGAAAGATTTCTTTTGGAGAACATATTGAAAGAAATGTTAAAAGGCCTGTCTTATAGATGTACTGACTGATCAGTCATTTGTATTCTCGTTTGAACAGAAACTAATGAAGAAAAACAGAAGCTGACGTCCATTTTTAACCTTTTTTAATGAACCCTGATTATTGTTTAATTACAAATGAAGATGAACAAATAAGAAGAAAAAACAGAACAGGTGGATCCTCCCGTGATTAAAAAAGAAGAAAAGTCTCTGTCTCTTCTCTGGAGTGACACTTCACCGCTGAGGTGGACGTGAGAGGACAGACAAAGACGAGCAGAGAGGATGAGGAGGTTCATTCAAATAATACAATGGTTAAACAGTACAATGCTCTTTTTGTTTATTACAGAATACTCCAAAATGGAAAAAAAATATATATACACACACAACATCAAAAAACAAAAAAAAGGAAAGTAAGTCTCTTCCCCCCTCCCGGTCTGTATATCATGGGGGAAAATGTGAAAAGAGGGGACACCCCTCTTCTCCATGGTAACATGATTATAAAATCAATGTGAGTAAAAAGAAAAATAGAAAAGACTGCACTGAAAATTTAAAGTTATAGTTCATATGGAGACGAGTGCAAAACTGGAACAAAAAAACAACTCCAAACCAGGAATTCATGGAGAAAAAAGAGAGAGGAAGAGAGAGAGAGGGTACAAAATAATCAAAAAAAATAGTCATGTTAATAATAATATACTGTAATAATTACAAGAGTAACAGTAAATACGTCTGAAAACATACAGAAGAAAAAATGATAACAACAGCAACGTAATGAAATCGAGGGGGTGCAAATATCGACCTGGTCGGGAAACACTTTCTTCTTCTTCTCTCGCGTTTGTTAGTTTTTTTGTTTGTTTTTAAAGATACGAGAGGCAGAAACAGCAGCTCTCTTTTCGTCTCTTCAACCCGATTTGAAGTTTGAGTTTCTGGGGAAGAACGTTAACGTGTCAAAAGACAGAAGAGGAAGTTTGTCTCTGCCCGAGGAAGAAAAACGATCATGGACAAATGACGAAAGCGTCCTTTTGAAGACGTGGACGTGAGACTGGAGCTGCTCGTTCACCAGGACAGGAACTACATTTTGATGCCGTCTCATATTTTAAAGCTAGAACTGGACCTAAAACTTGTATATAAATCAAATCAAATGTCAGAAACGTGACAATTAAGACATTTAAACCAAATTGTTCAGCCCTGTTGTTCACAATGGATGAGAAACGTGAGGATGGTGTGTGTGTGTGTGTGTGTCAAGGGGGTTTTCTTTGTCCATTCTCATACTCACACACACACACACACACACACAGAGCAAAGCAGGTGAGTCAGATTATGGGAAGTCCCTCTTTCTTCACTCCACTGAGGTTTTGTGATGTCATTTCCCGTGTGTGTGCGTGCATAAATGTGTGTATGATTAGAGAGACTATTGTCCCGCTTCCCCTAATTTTTTGGCCACATTTAAAAAAAGGTCCAGTGTGTAAAAGGTGAATACATTACTACCCACAAGTATGTTTGTATAGGTTTTTAACAGCAAGGGCTGCAGTGATTGTTCTATAAATCGAATATTAATCGTTTACTAAATGAATCGACTATTTAAATTAACGATTAATCAGTTTGAGGTTTTTGCAGCTTCTTAAATGTGAATATTCTCTGGTTTCTTTGCTCCGTGTAACAAAGAAAGTCATTAAAACTTCATCATTTTGGTTTTTGGACAAAACCCCCGCCCCCATCATTTTCAGATTTGGCAATTTCTTTTTTTTTAAATCATTTTTGGACCAAATGTTTTGACTAGACAAGTACTCGATTAATCGATTATGAAGATAATTGTTATATAGAGCCTTAATAATAACCTTAAAATTAAAAAAAAAGTTTAGTTCCTGTAGCATTAGAACTTTGTGACAGCCGCCATCTTGTGAACCCAGTGTTTCTACAGCGGCCTAACTGGACAAAATCCGCCAAACCATGCACTAAAACCTTAATCCTTTCTGGTCTGTGAAGGCCACCGTAGTTCCCTGACGTACTTGGGGAAGGAAAGGATTGAGAGGAACATTAAACTAATTCTGGACACACTGGACCTCTGTCTGTCTGTGTGTGTGTGTGTGTGTGTGTGTGTGTGTGTGTGAAATTGTGGTGGTTATGGCGTCTATTCTAGAACAACTGTGGCGTCGTCTGATGTCACAAGTGACGTAATGTGATTTTAACCACAGTAAGTGCCTGACCAGCACTCACTGTGTGTGTGTGGTAGTTGTAGGTTGTGAGAAGAAATTTAGATTGAAACCTATTTTGTGAGGACATTTTGGCTATGTTTTTAAGGGCTGTTTAAGGAGAGAGACTTAGTTTTGGAGTTCAGGCTATAACTGGGTTAAAGTTAAGTATTATTGCCTTAGGTTATGATGGTAAAGGGGTGAAGGTTTGCATTATGTGTATGTCTGTCCTCATTGTACACAAATGTGTGTGCGTGTGCAGCTCGAGTCCACAGTCCACGCTCCAACCAAAGTCCTGTCATATCAGCAGCTGCTGACACCGAGGTGAACTCGTCTTTCTCTGAACACACAAGCTGCCGTTTCCACCTGTGCATCGACATTTCTAAACGGAGATGAGAGTAAAACTTTCTCTCTCTCTCTGCGGCAGGTGGAGTTTACCAGCGAGCAGAAAGTTAAATTTAGGGTAAACTCCACGTATGCTGCTGCTGCTCTCCTGGTGTGTTAAAAACAAACGCGCCCCGCTACAACGCAGCAAACACGACTCAACTCACGGTTCGCTGCACCGTCCTTTTTTTTCCCCCCTGAATGCACCATAACATTTTTTTTCTTTTAATATTTTTTACAATATAAATATAAAACTCCGACAGCGGTGGCTTTGTTTTATTTTGTTTTTTCTCCGCTGCAGCTCAACGGTCGTGAGAAGGCAAGGGTGAGAAGGCAAAGGCTGAATTATACTGGTGATAATATGCCCGTTAGAATATATATATACACATCTTTACCATTAAAAATAACTAGGATTCTTTTTTTTTTAAACTGATTTGTATCAAATGACCATATTGAAATATAATATTTGAATTCAATATATATTTGAATAAAATATATATATGTGTAGATTTACTTCTTCTGTATCTCTTTTACAAAAAAAAGAAGGCATGGTGGTTGTGTGATAAAATATTTTGCACGGGGGGACTTGATAAAATTCATGTTTGCTTTTTTTTCTCTCTTTTAAAAAAAGGCACATTCTTATTTGGAATTGTTTGTTCATTAAAATGGGCAAAATATCGTTTCTTTTCTCATTTTTTTTTAAAACTACATAAAACAAATACAACGTCATAAAAATAAGTCGTCTCTTAACATCCCAGTGAAGGTTTGCCTGAGTTAGCCTTGATGCTCGACATTCATTACATGGTTCCCGCTCTACCCCCTTAGACAAAATCAGCCGTCGCTTCTAAAAACAACACATGAACAGATCGGGCTTTTTTTTTTCTGCGGCGGCGGGGGGTGGGGGGACACAAAAAGCCCGCAGATGACTGCAAAATGCCCAAAAATACTGTCCATGTCCTCGGGAGGCACACGCGTTCCTCTGACAGAGAAAGTCTTTAAAAACATTGACGAAGGAGGAGGGGAAGGGAATGCACAAGAGCACTGAGGATCTGTGAAAACGCTCCAAAAAGACAAAAAAGATGGTGTGGAGTCACGCGGGGACACAGAGGGGGGAAAGCGTAGACGCCCACCTGTCTCCCTGACGTTTTCACACCACGCACACATACAGGAACGAGCGTGGCTGTAATTACAGTTCTGTGCGGAGCTGCTTCCTCGTTTTTTTTCCCTCCTGCAAGTGTGGAGGAGAGGAGACAAAGATGAGACGCCTCCGCCGCGGCTTTTCTGTACAAACGGCCGGGTCCGACACCGCCTGACGACAAACGTCTCATAGAGAAAGTGAATTAAAAAAACGACCTCAGGTTCAATCTGTGCCCTCAGTGTTGACAAATCCATCCTGGTCTTTATACACTGTAGTGAAGGGTGAGGATGAAGAGGCCACCCGTGATTCTGTCCTTCAGTGTCGCAGCTGCAGAAAAGACTGATGGTTCAGTTCTTTCATTTTTGTTCGTTGCCCTCCATCTTGTAAACGACTGCAGACACAGAGGCACTTCTGTAATCTCTATCTGATTTTAGCAACAACAGAATCTGAGGAGAATAACTGGGAGCTGGTCGGTGGTGGTGTTAGACTGCAGTTGGCATTGGTCACACTGCCGTCTTCTGGGTTTTCACAATCCACTACTTCTTCAAAGCTGGAGAAGCTTCTTCAAATGAGCAGGACCCGAGTGAGAAATTCCTTCTATGTGCTGCTGCACAACTCTGAGACGTGGATGTGAGCCATTATATCCCAGCACAGGCGTGATCTGGGCACAGGTGTGATGATGTGAGCTCATCGCTGGCAGACGTACTGGCACTATGAGGGCCAACGATGAGGCTCTGAGAAGGCAGTGTGCAGTTCCTAAGAGATTTAAAGAGCAGACCCAGTTTTTTTCCCTCTCTGTGGGGCGCTAATGTTAAAACAGAAGTCAATATTCGAAACCGAGTTCATCTCTTAGTGTTGCAAGACACAGAGGAACACTTCTTAAAAAGTGTCTTGTTTTACATTAGACGCTGCACCGGGACATGTGAGTTTTAAACCGTGTTACATAGATCATAACACTTAACAGTACTGACCATGAAGTTATTAACAGAGTAAAAGCTGAAAGGTTAAAAAGGCAGGTCAGGTTTTGTGAAGTGTGGCTGTATGAGGTACTGAATAAAATCGATGCCTGCGTAAATCTGTGATAACGCGTCTGCTTGTTTATGCCGCCGCTTTCCAACTGAAAACTGAAGTTTGAAAACTGCACTTACTCTCCCACACCAAAGTCTGAGTGAGGAAATCAACGTTTCTTAGCTCATGGAGACACAGGAGGTTCAGGTATACTGCTGCCTCATGTGGTGAGTGAGTGTCACTTACTAAAATCCACGTAAAGGATTTTAAACACCAAAGTCACAAAATACCACATTTGAACTTAACAAAGGGGCGGCAGCAGTGGATAAACAAACTCATGTGTGTCCTGATGTTAAATCACTGATTTTCCTCTATGGACTTTGGTGTGGGAGCGCAAGAAAACCTTCAGTTTTCCGTGCTTGACGCCACACTTCAACAAAACCTAAATGGTCTTTTTAAAAAGTAAGTTCACCTTGATTGTGAACGTGTAGATGTAAACTATGCAGGAGAATATTCCGTCTTTGTTGAGTTATTTAAGGAGCTCATGTGAAGCTGTGAGGTCAGTTAAAAGAGCCTGACTGTGGCAATGCTGAAAAACCTTTCAGTTCTTTCTTTACAGATGAGTTGTCGCAGGCCATTATGATCTATGAACAACTATTCAACTTGTTACCAAGACTCGCAGAGGTGTGTGTTTTGTGTCTAAGCAGATCCCCTGTGTGTGTATGTGTGTGTTTAAGCACACACGTGAAGCTCAGCAGCCAGTGTTCTCCAGCGACAGCTGTGCTGTGGCCCTCTGCAGCTCGGAGCTCGCTCGGCGTTGGGTGGGAGGCGGTGGCAGCATCAAGCCCAAAATAACACCTTTTCCTCCTCCGTTTTCCACCTCCCTTCCTCTCCTCCCTGCCTCCTCCTTCTCCTCTTCTCTATCGGCCCTCACTTTCTTGTCCTCAGCCTCATCCTTCTCTCCGTCTGCCTCCATCTTCTGGTCCTCGCTCCAGCGGCGTTTGAAGCGCAGCTTGATGGGGATGCAGCGCGTGCCGCCGGGGCTGATGGGCGCCGACTGACCCGGCTCACTCTTCAGGCTGATCAGAGGGAAGGGCAGGGCGGCGCTGCCGATCGGAGGCGTGGCCGGGGTCTTGAAGACCTCCTCATCGTCGTCAGGATCATCGTCGTGGAAACTGTGTGGAGGAAGAGGAGCAGAGGGGCTGCTGCCACTCCCGTTGGCCTGAGGATGGCTGTTGAGCTGATGATGAGCTGGCGGGGTGAAGATGTCACCTTCGTCATCGTCGTCATGATTCATCTCATCTTCTTCACTGATGTCAGTCACCTCCACCTCCTCCTCTGACTCAATGTCAGATATGGGCTCCACCTGGAGAGAAATGAGGTTTGAGTTCATTTGATAGATGGACAGATTACTCACAGTTTCATCCACACTCGTTCAAAAATGCATAAATACAGCTTCAGATATGTCCTACGCTGTCAACACTGATGTTTTCAAACCCAGAATACTGAAGTTTGAACACACTACTGGCTCTGTGTTTGTTAGAAAACTCAGTCTGGAGGGAAAGAGACAGATCTTTTTCTCAGTGTCAGCCCAATATTGGTTAAAATCATTGAATCAGATATCAGACAGAGTGAAATCTGATAACATCTTTAAACCCAAAGATTCATGTAAATGCTTCACGAAGAACAGCTGACATCATTCTGCAGCGGAAACCCTTCATCAGTCTCACCTTGATCTTGGGAGGCCCTGTAGCCAGGACTGAACTGGTCATCTGTCCAGACGCGGTGAATGACGAGGACTGGCTGGAGGAGGATGAGGAAGTACAAGCAGCCAATGAGCTTCCTGAATCCCTCTGCTTGCGCCCCAGCGGAGGAGGCTGCAGCTTGAACTTGAATGGAGACGGGTGCTGCTGCGCCTCCTCTCCACCTCCTGGGTGCTGGCCGAGCGAGTGAGAGAGCTGTGGCATGGGCGGGCCGTGGAGGTGGTGAGTAGGCGGTTTCTCTAGGGTGGGGCGGTGGGGCTGAGGGATGATGATGTTGGGGTAGTGGAGGAAAGCTCGGGGGCTGAGGTGGTAGTTGTAGACAGACTGGGTGTGGGCCTGCAGGTAGTGCTTCATATCCTCCGCGTTGAAGGAGAAGTGGGAGCCCATCATTGGTGAGGACAGAGAGGGGGAGGGGGTGTAAGAGAGGTGGGGGGTGGGGGTCATGGAGAGGGCGGGGGACAGAGTTGGAGCCAGGAGACTGCCAGGGCCGGGCAGGGGGGAGACGGGGAACGGAGACAGAGAATCTGGGTGGACTCTGGGTGCAGGTCTGGGGAGTCCAGCGTGGTTCGGACCTCCACCGTAGACCCTGAAGAGAGAATCGTGAGGCAGGCGGGGAGGAAGCAGACCTCTAAAAGCCCGCTCCGGTCCCACACCTCGCTCATCTGCCCCCACAGCTTCCTCCAGCTCTGAGTTGGTAGAGGTGCCATCACTGCAGTCGCTGACAGAGCCTCGAGCCATACGACGGGCCACGCTGCTAAACATGCCCGGGCTGCGGAGCTCCTCGCTGGATGAGAGGATGTCTGATGGCGTGGAAGGGGGGAAACGGAAGTGGGAGCCTCCAGATGGCACCGGAGGAGCGCTCTGAGGGATGCCTCGACCTGCGAGGAAGAGAGGTCAGAGTCAGAAACATGAACGTTAAACCGTCTGTTCACTGGAACATTCATGGATATAAAAAGTAACATGGTTATAATCCTTAAAACGACAGCCTTCAAACATGTTTCATAATAATTGCTCCTCTATATCAAAGAAACCAAAATCTTTGTGACATTTTCAGGATCAAAAACACAAACTGCGTGATCAAAAGAAAATAAGACAGGGTTTAATAAAAAAATGAAAATAAATACAGCCCATATGTAATTTATTTGTGTTCTACTACATGTTAGTCAGGTTTATCTGAACTGTGGTGGGCAGTGAGAAGGTCATAAAAATAAATTTTCATATTCAGTTTTGCAATTAGAAACTTTAAATAACTAAAAAAACATTAATGAATAACTTAAGAAAAGGTGCTTTGTAATTTGTAACATTCATGTGAACCAAAGTGAGAGAGAGAGAGAGAGAAGAGTAACTAATGAGAGTAAGTCACATCTCTCGTAACTCCAACTATTTTACCCTGAGGGTTGCAGGCACTCACAAAGAAAACACAAGCTAACACAAAGCCACAAGATCCCTCTTTAAATCCCCTCTCTCATTCTCACAGACACACAAGCATGTTTTTATATCTTTGTGAGGACACACCATGTGTTATACATTGTCTAGCCCTTTACCTTAACCGCAACCCTAAAACCAGGTCTTAACCCAGAAAAAGCCCTTAAAGTTGTGGGGCCCAGACCAAATGTCCCCACAAAGATAGGTTTTAAAGGTTTTTTTGGGACCTCACAAAGATACAAGTACAAGCACACTCACACAAACACACCAGGGAGACTGTGGCACTGCAATAAATTCTTGGCATCTGAGCACGTGCCAGAATTAAATATTGGAAAATTCGCTCTTACTGCCATCACAAACATGGGCTGGGTTCCTCTGTTTTTTTCCAGTCCCACAGAGAGTGAGCGAGCGCGAGAGTGTGTGTGTGTGTGTGTGTGTGTGTGTGTGCGGTTCTCTCACAAGCATGTGTGTCAGAGGTGGTGATGAGAAAAACTGTGTGTGTGTGTTTACGTAGTGTATGCATATGCGAGCATATGTGCTGCGATCCAGATTGACGTGGGCATGTGGGTGTGTGTAAAACCATCATACGAAAACCATCATATCACAACATGTCAGCATGTCGGCCACATCACACAGAGGCTATAATTTAAGTTTCGTGCCGCACTTGTGTCGCCCGTATCCAACGCTCCATATGGGCTGTGTTTACACTGGGTGGCCGGGACCAGAACAAGAGACGACTTCAGAGACGGGGGAAGAGGAGGAAGGATAAAATAGGACGTGGCACACTCGTGTTTTAACAGACACACAAACACGCAGACTGTAGCGGATTAGCTCCATGCAGCTGGCTACAGAGCTAGCAAGTAGAAGTCAACTGAGAATTGATGCTTATTTTTTGGCCCATACTGTATATTTAGCTAATTTTCTTTTTTTCCCCCACTCCATGTCCAACTTCATTAACCAGTTATTGAATAACACTAATGCTGTATTTCAATCATGGTTTATTAAAATGAGCTTCCTGATCTTTCAGCTTCTTAAAGTTAAATATTTTAGGGTTTCACTGCTCCATTTGACAAAGAAATCATTTAGACTGAAAAACATTGGTTTTATGGACAAAACAAGTAGTTAATTCTAGTAACTAGCAACATTAATCAAGTTTCTGAGAACAAAAATGCGACATTTGTAAGAATTGGTCGTGTGTGACAAAGCGTCTCTCCACTGAAACCTCATTCTTAGGTTTTTACATCTTTGTACAGACGTATACCATATAACTGTGATGTCATGTTTAGAGTTGGAGGAAGACGACTTAGTTCCGTCCTTGAGCCAACGCTTTTTGAACAGGTCCTCACTGTTCAAGTGTGATTCTGCTCTTCATTCACAATAACTAACTTTACATAAAGCAAGAAAGAGAAACTAATTGTTAAGAGAAAGCTTTTAAGCTCCTGCAGTTTTAACAAGTGGTGCTTGAGACCACTTTTACTTTCAGGATAATTTGCTTAAGTCTCAACTTCCTCAATTCTGCAGAAATACAATGACATCATCTAGAGACACTGAGAACCTGTAGGTGCTTTAGACATCAAGTGTTGTCTACGTACCGGAGCCCATGTCGATGAAAGGGTAGTTGACCAGCACTAATTTGTTGAAGTTGAATTTGTAGGTGAATCTCTTTCCTTTGGTCTTATGGAGGATCCTCTTGTTGTAGTAGTATCTAGAAGAGAGAGAGAGAGAGAGAAAAAAGGAAGAGGATTATCTTCCAGTGTGTTACCCTGATTAATAACTGCATTAATAAAAATTATTAACTAACATAAAAGAGTATATGTGTATAATCAGGGTTCCAACACCTTTGTTGACATCAAATTTAAGGAGTTTACAAGGACTTTCGAGGACTAATTCCCCCAAATTCAAGGACCAAATGTGCTGACACAGCTTAAGATGATTTACAAAGAAAGTTAAGACACTTTCATTGATTATCAAATTTCTAATATGTTAAAAACAGTAGGGTCACTTTTCATGTCTACAGGCCTCTACACGTCCATGCTTTGGACAGGTCTGACCACTGACGTACGTCCT
Source organism: Solea solea (assembly GCF_958295425.1). Classification (NCBI taxonomy): domain Eukaryota; kingdom Metazoa; phylum Chordata; class Actinopteri; order Pleuronectiformes; family Soleidae; genus Solea; species Solea solea. The sequence continues at coordinate 6,932,478 of NC_081153.1, read as the reverse complement.
CCCCCAGTCTGAGAAACAGTGAATTATATCCTGCTCACTATTAAGTACACAGAGTAAGCCTTTCAATTCCGACTGTGATTACTTAGTGAGGTAGCCATCCTGACGACTGACCCAGGCGGGCTCCATTAGTACGAGTGCATTAGTCACTGTCAGTGCACACAGGGATGCAGAGGAGTGAAGAGCGAGCCGTAGACAGCGCATCTAAAAAGATGATAAAATGGCTCCCTGTGACTCATCGATAGCCTCAGGACCAAACCACACATTCATATTTCCTCAACAAAAAAAATCCAGTGTATCTCATTCCTTTGTGACTGGCTGCTTCATTCTGAAAAAAAATAGTAATTGTTATCTTTATTTTCCCATTGAGTCAGAATCCAGATTAAATAAGAAGCAGACAGATGCTCAGTGGTTGACTTTGTACATACACAGCTGATTTTAGTCTTAAAAAGGTACAGCGTGTAAGAATTAGTGACATGTAATGTTGGGAATATAGATTGTACGAGAGGATGTTGTTCTCTGTTTGCTGTAAGATGGCGGCCCTCCCCTAAATTTCATATATAAAGGCTGACAAAGCCAAACTATTTTTTATTTTAAAACCACAGCACACTTATTCAAACATACTCATGGTTAGGATATTCAATGTCTAATGTTTAAAGGCTGTTGCATTGATAATCATCATACTTAAATTGAACACATTTGTGAATTACACTAAATATTATATATATATATATTATATATATGCATGTGTGTATGTATATATGTATATATATATATTTATGTGTATACAGTATATATGTATGTGTGTATGTATATATGTGTGTATATATATATATATATATATATATATATATATATATACACACACATATATATAAATATATATACATACACATATATATACACATATATATACACACATACATAAATATATATATGTATATATATATATATATACACACACATATATACATACACACATACATATATACTGTATACACATAAATATATATATATACATACACACATGCATATATATACACATACATACATACACATACATATATATACACATATATATAATATATATATATATACACACACATACATATATACATATATACACATATATAAAATATATATATATATATATATATATATATATATATATATACACACATATGTAAAAAAAAATACATGAAATTGACAAAATTACAACAAAAAAAAGGCGACTTAATAACATAATTGACTTTAAGCCTAATTATTTGTGTCATAGCAAACTTGTTGTGTGGCTGTCAATTATCCATCCAACCACAGTTTAAAATATGACCGCATTCTAAATAAAGACAAATATAGATAAAATATTAATGTGTGGGTGAAATTTTTAGAAGTGAATTGTTCTTTCTACTAAACCCCCCCCCACTATGAACTGTAGTTAATGATGTACATATTGGAAAAGCTTTTTCCCTAAAATCTGCTAAACAACTGACAGCAGCTCAAAAAAAACCCCACAGTGGATGAAAAAATATATGAGTCATAATGACGAAGCTTTATCCAGAATGAACAGCATATTAGTCACAGGAGGTTCGTACAATAGAGAACAAAGTGGAGCAGGATTGTGTGAACCAGGATAATCACCCAGCCTCTGAATGACTCAATGAGTGAAGTGTCTCTTCTTCTGTTCCTTCTGACAGAGCCGACTACTACGCACACACCCACACCAGCACACGACCAGATACACAACCACACAAAGGCAGCATGTGGGAAAAAACAGGCACAAACAAACAATACAGCAGCAGAAGTAATGAAAAAAAAAAAGCAACCACTGTGGATATGAAAAACAGATGAGAGGTGATTTGATATTAGGTAATATCATTACTCAACTCTACCCACACATGCACACGAAACATGCAAAGGTGAAGAAATATCGAGTAAACTAAAAACTATTCACAAACAGCAAACAAGTTTAAAAACTGTTATTTCTAAAAAAGAAATAAGATTATTTATGTTATAATAACATTACATAACATGAATGTTCTTAAGGGGGTAAAAGATTAATATTAAAATGAACTGAATTTATTTCACCATCAAGAATATTGGGGAAGAGAATATTATTTTACACTTAAATTTAGAGTAGTATCAATCATGTGTTAAGCTAACTGAGAGGAAAAGACATTTCTTAACTGAAGGTCTTTTTTCCCCTGTAACTCTCTCTTTTGGCTCTTTGGTGGTGTTCACTGAGGTGAATTTTTCAACTTTGTCTGACATTTTATAGACAAAACTTGATCAGGAAAATAATCAGATGATTGTTTTTTTTTTATTAAATTAACAGCAGTAACTGTTAAGTGTGGGATTAAAGGCATTTAACTGAAAGAAATACACAAATGTTTATAATCTGAAAACTGTCTACCAGTTGTTTTCCTATCTTAATATTCCAAGTCAGGACTATGGTTTATGAGAAAGTGCTTTCTGAGTAAATTATTTCCCTCTCAGAGGAACATGAAGTTGACGTCAAATGGCAGAATCTGTGCCGAGGTTCAGTTCAGTTCAGTTCTCGAGACGTCGGCAAAGGTGCGAATTTACAAGTGCAACGTGAACTCATGCAAAACACTGAGTGTACATAAATGACAGAACAGAGACACACACATACACACTCCAGAAGGTTTACAGAGATATTCGTGAGTGGGTGTTGGCAACATCAGGCCTGAATTTGTAGACAAAGATGAAGGGACATGATGTTAAGAGACTGCTGCATGCATAGATGGATGGCACTTTGAATGAGTTGAGGGGGAAAGGTCACGCACATACATGTGAAAGGAACACAGGTGTCACTTTTCTAAAAATTGAGTTCAGAACAATATTATATTGAGGCTGCCCGTCTGTGATGCTTCCTCTACCTCACTCAGGAGGAGCTAATAGCTGAGATTGGTCCAGAAATACTCTTTGTGTCATGAAGGCTTAGCTTGTGTCCACCATTTACTCGATTCGGTGCGGCTTGGCTCGATGCTACACGTTTTTTTTTTGTTTTTCCTTTAAGGAGAGTACCTGGTACTTTCTTAGTCCCTGCTCTGGCAAGGTTCCAAGCGAGCTGAGGCAAGACTAAATGTGACGCCGTCAGACTGCCGGCCACTGATTGAAGAGTCATGAGCACAACGTCAGACCGAGTCTGGTGTAATTAGCGACAGCACTGCTAAAAGCCGGCGACAGGGAGCTGGATCACAATCCACTCAAACGTATTTCAATTCAGTGACTGTGTCAGAAAGAGTCTGCGCTCCAGGCATGCAGGAAGTCACTCCATCCATCATCTACCGCTTTATCCTCCACCAGAGGGTCGCGGGGGGGTGATGTGCCAATCTCAGCTGATGCAGGAAGTAACTAATCTTTTTAATTAACTAAACCGAAAACAACTGCTTTACTAGTCACTAGCTTGTGTGTGTCGCGTATAAAACGACACCATGGCAGTTTCATGGTGTCGTGCTATGATGATTTCACCCACGCTGAGGAGGTACTATACTATAGTTATGGAAAACATACCAAACCAAGTAGAGTCGAGCTGGAATTATATAGTGGAAAAGCGCTATATGATGGACTGAGGACATTCAAAATGGATCTAATGCCAAACTGCACTGAGTTAGCGCGCCATCTGCTGGACCACGTGTTAACAGACAGTCTAATGTAAAATAAAACACACCCTCAAACAGTATTGATTGAACATGTGACACAGCAGTCTCACACACTGGACCCAGACTTGCTTGCGGTCTTCCTGCTCTTTTAGGACCATTTGAACTTCCTTCAAACAAGCTACAAAGGACTTCATGACTATATATATATATATATCTCTAAGAGTACAGACTCAGCTCTTTTCTACATACATATGCTTTAAAAGCATGAATGAACACACGTGTGTGCAAAAGGCGCCGAGAAGCATCAATCAAAAACTTCACAACAGAGACCAAACTTCCCTCTGAAGGCTTTAGACTTAATTAACAGCCCTACGTTCAAATAAAAGCTTTACAAACCACAATAAAAGGCCTTCACAGCAAAGTTTGGATCCAGCTGGTGCTTGATGTTCAACACTCGCTGTGACCAAAGTGAAAGCAACTGCCTCTGTAACACACTGACTGTTAATATGGTGTTAAACATTTGTGGGCTCCACTTAGAGACTATTAAGTTTCAGTTTTTAGTCTTTTTTATGTTTTAGTGTGGTTTTTGATATGTTTTTGAGTCACATCACATAATCTTGAATGATGTCAAAGAAACACAATAAATATTGTTGCAACAAAAATGGAGGATAAACTAATCCAACCGTTCCATATGATGAGCCTCCAATTAAAAGCAAATGGGTTAGGGTTTGGTAAAAATGTTTTAAGCAAAAAATGTATACGTTTCTGTCAAATATGGTATGTGCATGCAGGATCTGGCACTCTACCATCAGATTTAATTTATATTCAGATCTGAGCCAGATTACAGATTTGGCAGCAATTTAAATTTAACGGGAACTCCCGTTTAACACGCTGAAAACAAACACATACGGCCAGACGAAGGCTCCTCCCTTCCCTTCGCCTGGCCGTATGTGTTTGACTGTAGATAAAGTGGTAGACGATGGATGGATGAATATTGACGGCAGTGTCGTAAAAATATACTCCGAAACTGTAGGGGGAGCTCCATAGCTAAAGGCAAGAAAAAAGTGACGAGCCTTGCAAAGTTCCGATTTAATAATGCGCTACATCGGCATCAAAGATAACTCAAACACAATTTGTGATCATGTTCTCATCAGTGTGGTGATCAAACATATTCTAGTTCAAGACAAGGCTGGCTGTCTTTAAATATGCAGTCAGACAAATAAAGGTTGAAGCAACAAACAAGACACAGATGGGCTGGAGGAGGGCTGACATAACAAGGTGTTAAGTGTGTGTGTGTGTGTGTGTGTGTGTGTGTGTGTGTGTTGATGAGGCAGTGTAACTAGTCATCACCATGGCAAACTATAACCCACACTGCCTACAACACAGGAGGCGACACTGATGACTAGCTGTGTTCCTGTGTGTGCATGTGTTTGTGTACATGGTGATGAGGGAACAGACTGGCAGCTAAATAAAACCCTGCAGCATCCCACATGTGCTCTGCGGAGAGAAGAGGAGAAGGTGTGCGTTTCTAAATACGCCGTCACCCTGGTGTTTGAGCGTGCTGTGCAGATGCAGCAGCAACAACAACACAACAGCAGCAGTTCCTCTTCTTCACCGCACGTTTTGGTTAAAGGGCAACATTGACACTAAACACAAACACTAATGACGAAAAGGTGAGGTTTAGATTCAAGATTTTATAAACTTCTCACCTTATTATAGGCTTAAAAAGTAGATGAACAGAATCATATTACAATGTTATAAATAAGATTTACGCCACCAACAAAGCTTTCTTCAAAACTTCCCAAACCCTTCAGCACCCATGTGTAAGATCATTTTAAACACTCATTTTAAAATGTAAAGCATGGAGGCACAGAGCAGTTGATTACAGTTTTAGAATAAATTACTGCTGCATGACGTACGCTGTGATCCTTCCGTTACCCTGTGGTGTGTGTGTGTGTGTATATATATATATATATATACACACACACACATACACTATATATAAAATCTATTTGACAATAATGCTTATTTTCCAACATAATAAACCATAGAGAACAGGAACTGATTCCCTGTGAAAACTATATTTTTATGCCTTTTCTATGTGCTTTATACTTTGACATCCTTTAACTCTTCATTCCTCAGCCTGTACACGGAGCATATAGCTCAATATTAGCCAATGAGAAAATAAACAGGGAATACTAACCTGGTATTCGACATAAAAATGGGTGACGACACCGCAGGTGTTTTATGAGGTTGTATGTGTTCCCTCCTTTGACTCCTATAACTTGGTGTCAGCGCCTGCACAGTGGAAGGCCATCGTCTATTGCTTAACCGTCTGTGCCTCGTTTAAAGTCAAAATAGTTCCAAATGCAACTTTTGGATTTTTTTTTTTTTTTAGCAAAGTTAGCGGTGCCACTGACGCCACCGCCGCGGCAGACTCGCCGCTCGGGCTCGGTGCTTCTGCCATGGTGAGTGTGTTGTCTCGTGTTTGTGACTGTAAGCCGTGCGCGCGTCTGGGCGAGACACAACTTTAGCTTGTTGTTTGTTTTGAAACAAATTTCTATCGAAGCGGAGCTGTCTTCATGGAGTTCGTTCTTGCCGGCAGAAACACACGAACAGCCAGCAAACAGCCAATCATTCAGCAGCTGTGTCGTTCGGTTGCAGTAGTTGCAATGTGGGTTTGTTGTTTTGTTTAGCATGCAGTGAAAAGCCGGGAAGAGAGTTGAGGCGGCTGTAGCAAAAACTGGCACCGGTAGTATAGTAATCCACGGTAGTACCGTCGTGTAGAATTTCTAGTATAGTAGAAACCGTTATGATTTGGCACCGCGGGGTACAGTGTGTATCGTGCAACTCTAACCGGATTGTAGTTCCTGAAACTCAACACCTATACGATTGTCTGGTATCTTTAACGGTATCAGAGTCATTCGGTATAGATGCCTGTTACGTACAGTACAAATGATATTAATATGAAGGCAAAGATTAGTGCCGGTCATGATAAACCTTAAAAAGCAGAGACAATTGCTTTGTGAGATTGAGGGAATGAAAAAGAATACACAGTCTTTGTCATTTATGTTAACATATCTCCAACTAGCGCTGTTACAGACTGAAATTTTTAGTCACAAATTCTGCGTTCTCCGTTTTTGTCTCGTTTGGATCCTTATTTATTTAGTTGTTCCTGTAAATTACCTTTGTTACATCCTATTATTTTCTACTTCATAAAAAATTAAGTAATACTGGTGAACAGACTCCAGTCTCTGGAGATCAAGTGCAGCACGTTTGGTTTCAAATCACACACCGTTAACTGTTTTCGATACAAACAAACCAAATGGATCAATGAAGTGAAACATTTTAGGGTAAAATTACAAATGTATAGAAATATGCTACCATAGATATGTATGTACTACATTTGCAATGTGTTGCATGGTGACATCTGAAGATTTTCCTGCTGTGTTCAAGAGTTACATTTTCAGTGACTTTTGTCAACTGGACAATTTCAGGAAAATGTCCAGACGTCCTTACATGTCTGAGAGCGATTTCAGTTTCTGTTTCCTTGTTTGGTGAGATGCACATTCAACAGAACTTTATGTCACTGTGAGACTTTAGTGTCTCATCCCTGTTCATCTTTCGTTTCTCTCAGCCCTTTTCACCCACTTCCCCTCACCTTAGTGCTCGGCTGAGCTTGTCGTAGTTCATCTGTGGTTTACACTTCCTGGCTCCCCACAAGCGCGCCACCTCATCCGGGTCCTTGATGACGAACTCGCCGTAGTCTCCCTGCCAGGCGATGACATCGTGGTACTCCTCTTTCCTCAGCAGCTCCAAGATGAAATGCCACAGCTGGATCTGCCTGGAGCCCGGGCTCGACTCGGGCTTGTAGGCCCAGTCTGGGAAGACAAACCCTAGGTGATGAGAGGGGAGCCGTGTTCAAATGGAGGCAAATTCAAATTCGGGGGGATTTAGCAAGACTATGAATCTGGTGGCTGCTTTTCCGTGTCTGTGTGGATCTGGGTTCACACACCTATTCTGGGGTCAAATTCAAGGACGTTTTAAGCACTTTCAATGTCAATTTTCAGGCTTTTTCAGCCCTAACAGTTGTGGGAAACTACATTTTTATAAGAACACAGTGTAGTGCATACTGAAAATGATGGTCCATGGTGTTTAAAATCACATTTAAGACATGGCGTTATGCTATGAGCAACGAAAAATGGTGTTTCATAATAGCAGAAAGATTCAAAAATGAGTCACAGAGCAACACTATTTTCATTTCCCCATCTAATATGTAAACTACTGAGACAGATAGCTATTCATTATGACAGAATTCAGTTTTATTTTTCAAGAATCTTCAGGCACTTCCTCCAAAATTCAAGCTCTTTTCAAAACTTGTATTTTGTGTGTTAAAATCCACATTTTCAGGAATTTCAAGCACCTGTAAAAAAAACAACAACCAAAAACCTGGTGGATACAACAGTGAAAATGTGTAAAAGAGTGTAGAGAAGCGGCAGCATATACCTTTTAAAGCTGCAGAACTTCAGATAAATCTTACATTTATATATGTATATTAAATCACATTTAGGTGAAAAGTGGATCTCATGGTTTCAAGAGAGCGTGATCACATTTTACAGACGTTCTTATGTAGATTTCTTCCAAATTCAGCTCCCACCACCCAGTCATATCAAACTACATTGGTATCAGCATCAAAGCTGTAAAATCAGCACTGTTTTAAGGTTTCAAGAGATTAAAAGACCTTGAGAGATATGAGCAGACAAAATATAAGCTATGGTTTTATAACTACTATCAGAACACGCACACACACTATTATCCAACAGTTTAAAGTATAGGCTTTGTGTTGTAAAGAAGTGGGTGGCAGTAAAAGACTCAACACCACTTCCACACAAGGCCGAGCTGAAAGGCTGAATAGCAAAGGCACCCAGTGCGTACATGCACGCACACGCACGCACACACACACACACACACACATCATTAGGACCAGATGTGCCTTGGCAATCAGGCTGAGAAAGCCGAGGATGGGAAGCATATGGGCACAATATAACAATGCTGAATTTTGTGTGTGTGTTTATGAAAACGCAGTATCCTAAACACCAGGGTTACAATCATTTTCCCACACTCCATAAAGCCCATTATGTCTACACGTACAGTGACAGTGAAGTGTTTACAATGATATCCTCAAGGCTGACCTATTATTAAGCTACATGACGATGTGGCCCGCTGACCCGTGTCTGATGGCACTGCATGAGACAGTAAGGCAGAATATGAAAGCCATCGCATCAGACTTAATGTGAAGGGAATTCTGAGAGGAATGTGCTCGGGGGCAGCTCGGTAACATCGCAGAGAAACCACATAAAAGAACATGAGAGCAGATGAAAAGCAGATAAGATGACATAAAAAACAACAAAAGAGTTGTAAAAGTGTTTGTTGGGGGGAAAACAGACGCCGCACCTGGCAACTAAAGTCAACTGTATCTGGATATGGTGCCCAGAGGGTGATTAAAGCAATTATGACTTTTCCATTTACACAGTATGCGCAGACACTGTGTGCTTACGTGGATTAGGCCAAGTACACACTGCTGCACCACTTCCACAGTCTACAACAGGCCTTCTTGTGACCTAGAGTCTCGACAATCATGAGTTAAAAAAAAAAGAAAACACACAATTGTACTTCTGTTCAGGTTTCCCCCGTCTTAATCAATGATTGGTTGGGGTGGCTGGAGTTGTAGCAGACTTTAATCACTTTTCCAGCAAGGAACTAATGTTTGACACTTTCACACTTTGCAGCTGCCAATCATGAGCCTATTAAGGGTGAATTGAAACAAGTTGAAACACTTGTCGTCAACCTCAAGGCATGGGCCGAGAACCTGTTTCAAGGTGTACCATAATATTATTAAGTCAAGGCATCAAAACCACTAAAACCTTCGCTCATAAATTGCCTAATCCGGGCTGGAAAGTGTGTCATGTGAACTTGGCTTTAGATTTATTTTGTTTTATTTTCGTTTGCTAATATCAGTCACAATACGTCGATATGTTGGATCAGCAAAGATGCATGTGTTTACAACTTGGCCACAAATCAGCTTGTGCTTTTTTAGCTGTTAACCAGATACAGATGAGACTTTAATAGCAGGTGTAAATGGAGTCAAAGTGAGTCATGGAAAAACTCACCAAAACTGAACAGTGAAACCAAAGTCCACCATCAGGTGTGCAGTTGCATCTGCAAATGTCACTAATACACAGCAGCAGCAGCAGCAGCAGCAGCAGCAGCAGCATTAGTTGTAGCAAACAATGGATTAAATGAGCAAAAGTCCGACCAAAACAATTGAGAAATTGTGCAAGAGGTGTATTTATAATTCATAGTTAACAGAGGGGAAGAAGCCACACACACGCACAGAAAAATCTGGAGTTTACACACTCAAGTTTCAGCAACAAGAGAAGTTTTCTTAATTTTAATGTACCCTGTGAAAAATGCCCATATTGCAACCACATGTTGCCACTAGCTACAAGCAAAACGCAGGCATGTTGCCTGTGTCACTTGACTACATAATTTGGAGTTGAGTAAGTGCAGTCTGCTTTACCCTTTATGGTTGATTTCTGAGCTTAGGGCTATAAGTTTATGTTGCAGAACAGACACAACTTTTACAAGTGTTCTGGTAAATTACAGTGTTCTTTAGGTCCATATGCTCCATATAACAAAGAAATCATTAAAAGTGAATCTCGATTTTAGGACAAAACAAGACATCCGAGAACATCATCATTTCCAGGTTCAATTAACATTTTTCAACATTTTACGGACCAAACAAGTACTCGATTAGTCGAGAAAATAAACTGATTATAAAAATAATCGTTAGTTGCAACCCTAATTCATAGGTAAACCTGAGTGGCATTCTCACATTTCATACTTCATATGAACACTGATATTTGCTGGCAAATGAGCATGCACGGTTGTTTCCACACTGCAATGTCTTTTGTTTGTATTTAAATAACTTCTGTGGCTATGCCAGTTTGTTAAAAAACAGACTTGACACAGAAAACTTGAAATATAAGGAGGTGATGATGTGCGACACCCACTCTCCAAATCTGCAAATATGGTGGCTTTGTTTCTGGAGGCGGCAAATAATATATATAAAAAAAATTTAACAAAAGGCGTCTTAAGGAGAATCAGAAAAACAGACCCTCTTGTGATGACTAATAAACCACATGCTGCGATCTGGTCTCCCGTGGTGCTTGGACACTGAGCCAAGACAGAGTGGCTGGCTGTGATAGTTGGTAATAGCCATTTGAAGGCAGATTACTAATGGGGGTACAAGCATATGATTCACACACATGACAATACGGCTCTTGTCATTGGGGACAGGTTAGGCGTTGTGACACAGACACAACACTGAGCTGTGTGTGATGAGTTCCACTGGTGATTACTGCAACTGAAAAACACTCGTGCGCACATACAGTACACTTCCACAGAGAGCATTAAAAATAAAGTGGGCGAACTAATATTGCTCTCACACACTAAGTAAACAGATGCACTGCAGGTTAGTGGGGAGAGGTAAGTGGGTTCATGCGTGGGCACACAGAACACACAGACCAAAGGACACAGGAATAGCAACCATGCCCACTGCATGTGTGTGTGTGTGTGTGTGTGCGTGTTGCAGATGTCCCTGCTGACTCATATCTTGTTCATTTGTCGCTCGGCTTTTACAGATTCCGCCTTTCTACCCTCACAACACCGCTGCCATCCCTCTCTCTCTCTCTCTCCTTCTTTCTTGCCTTCTTTTCCATTTCACTCTGTCCCTCCCTCGCTTAGCCTCTCCTATGACACATGGTCGCCTAGCAACAAAAGCTTGGAGCTCTAAAAATAAACGAACGAGTCACGACAAACAAGACGAAATATGATTCAATTACAGAAACTTGGCAAAAGAGTTTAGAGTTTAGGTGCAGATCCAGGGACCTGCAAAGCGAGGGTGTGATCTGTCTGACCAGCAGAGACCTTTCACTGCAGCATCGGCCCTCGCTGTCACACTGTGCTAACAACGGAAACACAAAGATCCTGAAAGCACTTAAAGCCCAGAGTTTGTACTTCTATCGCCATGATCAACAGTAAAATCAACTACATTTAGTTCCTGAGGCCACATGAAGCTCATTCATTCACATCCATCACATCTTACTTCTTAAAAATGAATGAGAAACAGCACTGAGATAGCAGGAGTGGGAAAAACAGTGAGTCAGAGAGCACAGCTGAGCCTCTGGCATTCTGACAGATGCTCAAATGAGCGTCCACTCAGATGTGCATCTGTTGCAGCTGGTGGTGTTTGTATTGTGAGTAAAAACAGATTAACAGGCAGCGGGCTGACGTGGACAGATGACAGAAGATGAGCAGGACAACTAAAGAAAGAAAAGCTCAAATTGTGTTGTCCCACACAAACTACAGCATCACCACCAAGGCTGAATATTTTTTTTAATGGAAATTTCAGCATTATATCTTTGTTGTAGATTGGATATAGAAGGATGAAAACTTAAATAATTTGCTTCCAATACATTACCTTAAATGTTCTAAGTTGGCACAGAAAACGGAACAATTTGTGATTTCAATTTATAAATGGGTATTGTTCGGCCCCAACAATCACTAGCATAAATTGGGCAGTCTGAGCGTTTACATGCAATTCTAGCTCACATGGCAACAATCACACCAACTAAAGCCATTTATTCTGAGTATGGTAAGATCCTTTTTTTGATAAGTTTCCTGTTTTTTTATGTCTAAATCTACATGTCCTGTTGTATCTGCTGCTACAACCTTCTGTTCATAAATCTCCTTTAGTTTCTACTAAAAGTTTGAAATGTTATCGATACACAAATGGAGATATTTTACATAATGCACAAGGCATGACTTGTTATCTCACACTTAGCTAAAGAGAAGATTGGTTATCTAATGTGTTTTTATTTATTTGAGTTGCACAGACGCAACTTGTGAGGGAAAACTGGTCGAACTTTACGTTGAACAGATTATAGTGTATTTCCCTGACCTGGCTCATTATCGGCAGCCAGTTTAATGTTGGGTGCAGGTTTATATTGAGTTTTGTGCTGCCACTTCTAAAATAAAGTCTAAGGCACTGAAGGTAACAAGAGGTCTGTATGAAAACGAACCCAAAGGCCTTAATACTATCTGGAAAGCTCTGCTCCAGACAGGAAGAATTTCTGATTGTTAAGCTGAGGTGAAACACGCCATTTCAGGCCTCACTGAATTCTATATATAGCCAAGCACAGAGCAGAAAAACTAATTTACTATTGGTCTGAAGTCACAAGCCACCTGCGTTCTTCTTTCCAAGAGAAACACAGGATCAGCACAGCAGCAATCAGCGGCTGAGTGGTTTTCACTCGCAGCTCTGCTTTTCTTAGGGATTCTGACGTCACCACTGTTGGAATACTGCTCATAATAACCGATAGCAATCATTGGGGTATTGTCCAGAAGGCATGCAGCCGCGGAGACTAAACAACAAACGACCACCTCTTGTAGGTTTCTCTTGCTCACCACGGACAAGTTTCTTTAACATGTTGTTCCATCTATCCATCTATCCCTCAGTTTATTTTTCCCTCCCTTCCTCCTATTCTTTGGTGAATCTATATTTAGCCGCTGCAAAGGTCGACCCGTGTCTGTCTGCAGTGTAATGATTCGAGGCCACGGACATCGACACAGAGAGGTAAGAGGCCGGGCTAAACGACCGGGGCCTGGCTGGCTACTGAAATCTGGACGGGGTTTTATCAGGGAAAGGATCAGGACAACACAGAAAGGCAGGAAATAAATGGGTACAGTGCAGGAAACGGGGAATCTCCGTTGGGCGTAAACGGTGCTGGCATGTGCAGAAAGTTAGATTATGGAGAAAAACACAAATAAAAAACAAATGAATAAATCTAGGAAGGTTTCTGCCTGACACTTGGTCAAATCGGTGGATCAGATATTGGAGAACACAAAATAATCCCATAAAAATCCAAATAATTTTCACATAATTGCCTCACTAAGCCAAATGTATTATTGCAAACTACTTCTTATATGTAACTTTAAAATCTTGAAAGAAATTTAAAGTTAGAATGTAAAAACAACCGTATCAGACTCAAAAGTGAATCATTTTGGGTTTTTTTTTATTTGCAGCCCTTCTTGTGTCCTCTCTTTTCACAGCAAAACATAATTTGTAATTTTTCCTAGAAGCCATTCAAAATGGATCCATGATGTTATCATTGTGGATTTAAAAAAAAGTGGTATATCGAGTTACTAGTTCATTCCAACATGTAAATGAAAACATGGACTTTAAATTTAGTTATTTAGTGTATTCACTGGCTCAGCCAACACAGGAAATCAAAGCGAGAAAATGGAACATTTAAATAACCATCATCATGCCAGATTAAATTTTATTGTCTTTTGATATTCACTCAGACCACTTTGACAATTTCCATCTCTGCCATGCTGTATAAACTACCCTGTCTAAAATGCGAGGATCACAACAGACAATATATCACAGCTTTACTGAGGAGCCCTGGGCCTCAAACTGCTATTTAAAATCCCTCTGCTCCTCATTGAGGTGATCTCATAATTACCCTTAAAAGATGGAGTTAAGATTCAAGGAGCCAGGGGCCTAAATCCAGGGAGGAGTCAGACATGGGATGAAGAGTAAATCAGGTGGAACGGTACAGCGTGAGGAGGAGGAAGAGAAAGGGCAGTAGGAGAAAAAGAAACACAGTCCAGCAGAGATCAAAGAGAGAGTGGGACGGCTGTACGCAGGTGCATGGCAGAAACCTTCACCTCTCTGTTCTCACATGATCCTTCCATTACATAAGGCTTACACAGAGAGAAAGAGAGACAGACACAAAGATGGGCTGCGAAAGGAAGGAAGGGAAACAAGGTCAGAGTCAGGAAGTAAGGAGAAATAAAGACAGACATTCTGACAGAAATAAGTTGCTAAAAATAACAAAAATATTCTTACACTGGGGTGAAGATACTAAGTCTGTGTGTAGATTGAATGATGTGTTTCCATGATCAACCAGAGGAAAAGTCAAAAAGACCTTGGCAAAGAGGTGGAGGCTAAAGGGACAGAGAAAGCTTGATGGAAACAAAAAGAGAATACGGGAATCGAGAGATGAGCGAAAGTCGGTGCTTTCAAAGAAGGAAGTGGGACGTGAGAAAACAGAAGAGAAACTCACCGTATTACCAACAACAGATAAATACAACAGGAAGAAAGTGGATGAATATTAATTTTCATGATTATTTTTAAACAGTAGCTAACCTGATAAGATCTACACCTGTTTAAGTCAACAATATCTTAAGAGTGGGCCCCTATCTATCGAGTATTTTCATAATCCATTGATCTGCCGATTACGTTCTCGGTTATTCAATTATTATTATTCAATGGACTCGTTTGGTCCATAAAATGTCAGAAAGTTTGTTTAAAAAAATGGTGTTCCCCAAACCTGGTTCTCAAATGTCTTGTTTTGTCCACAAACTGAAAAGATTCAGGTTTGATTCAGTCATTTTTTGTCATATGGAGCAAAGAAACCACAAAACACTCACATTTAAGAAGCTGAAAAATCAGAGCACTAGTTGTAATTATTTAGCTGTTTTTTTTTTAAATTTAGTAATCTAATAATAATAATCAATGAATGAATCATTACAGCCCTACTTAAGAGTATGTTTGCCAGTTTATCCAGCCATTAGTTGGTCTTTCTATCCGTAAACGAATAATTCTCCTGCATCAATGTATGTACATTTAGGGACTTGCACAGTGAAGTCAGTGCTGAGTTTATGCTACTACCAAATACAACCATAAATATATAAACATTTTACCATCCCTTTATTGTTAAATCACCACACTGGTTCTCCTGGGGATGATGAGGTTGTTCTCTCGATGTTCAGAAATACATCTTCACTATAGCATGCGCTGTGAATGATGAATATCATAGACTCCAAACAAAGTCTCACCAATTTGTAACACACAGTAGAAAGTACAAGGTTTAACTGCCACTTTGCAATGTAAAGCATTTGACTGTTAAAAAAAACAAAACAAAACAAAAAAAACTATCCATGCTACAACTGAAACAGTAGAGTTGTACTAATATGTAACACGGCGACTGACTAAACCTCGCCAGACAGAAACCTGTCGCGTCCTGGAGAACACCGCAGCACCTTGGAGGCAGCCAAGGCTGTGATTAAGCCAACCCCAGCTTGGCATGTGTGTGTCTCTGTCTGTGGCTCTGCGAATACATGAGTGTGTGTGTTTAACAGCCGGTTATTACTGCAAGATAGGAGGTTAACGTTCATGTTGCTTTCAGCAAGCCTTCTGGGTAACACAGCCGCTTTGTGTGTAAAAAAAAAAAAAATCACGTTAGGCTGTGGAAATTTGCCTGGAGCATTTAATGGACGCACCTTTCAGGGAGACATTAATATGTAATTGAGGTGCTTTAATGGGAAGTTAAAAGAAACTGAGGAGAGGAAAGAAGGCAATCCTCATAGGAAAAGATTATGACGACTGTGTTAATGAGAAACAAAATCCTAAACAATCACATCATCGTCTCAGAGCAAATGTTTATCTCTTAATCTGCAGCCAAGGTTGAAGACTTATCTTCAGACCTTCAGTATATTCCCAGAGACAAATAAGACGTACGCATGTACCCGTGCTCTGAAACCCGTCTGAGCACGCTTTCCTTCCAGAAAATGAAAACCCTCTAAACCCTTCAGCTATAATGAGCTCCTGGCTACCTGACTGCATCACTAGAGATTCGCAAGCCGACTTCCTCATAGTTGGGGCTGGAATTAGTTTGAAAGACATTGTTGTGAATGTGTGTGCGCACACGACTGTTGTTGTGTGAATAAGAGTGAGTGAGTAAGAGACTGACAGAACTGAAGGCAGGGAAGAGGGTGAGATATGTCTCCAAGCAGAGCTGCAGTGAGGCAGAACAGATTTGGGTTATCTGTTGTGCAGACACACATGCTACTTGTGCATGATATGGACAAAGAGTCTGCAGGCTGTGAGCCTGCAGAGTGAAGTCAAGCAGTGTTGAGCCCGAGAAACTGACCAGCTCCACGGTCAGGCATTCCCTGTGCTAATTAATAGCATCAAAGTGGGAAGCCAGCTGGAAGAATGAACAATAAGACCACCCTTTAACGGGAGGACATGGAAGAGGAAGAACCATTTCTCCTGAAGTGAAATGTGTCTGGGTAAGAGGGAAACAACCATGGGGGAAAAACGATCAAATAAGAAATGTCTTCACAACAGATGAATTAAAGAGGTAGTCATGTAAAGTGTGGTTGTATGATGTAATGACACCATTTTTACGTGACTCGTTATTTCTTCAAAATCTCCGTGTCATTTTTCTGGTGGGCCAAGAGGGCATTCAAAATGGATACTAGGCTAAGCGGCACAAGGAGCGGCCTCTACTGGACAGTTGGATTCGCTACTAGCTCAATCGTTAGCACTCAAATGGGTTTTTATGGTTTGAATATGAACTTTCGTTAAATTTGAAAGAATACGCGAATTTCAGATTTCAGATTATGCTTACTTTGACACGCATGCCCCCAGTGACACAAACTCATTGAATGAGGCAGGAGTAGAGGAGAAGCTGTCCTATTAGTCCAAAACACAAATTCTCCTCTATAGACCTTTGTGCAAATTGTTTGTTTCTAGTCAGAAAAGGCTGTATAAAGACAGTACCGATTGTGTGTCAGTGCCCCAACACAACCACACTTCACCTTTACTATCCCTTGAACATCCTTTATAACATTTCATATTATATTAAGGATTACGCTTATGTGCTTGTGCTATTGCACCACTGATGAATCCAGACTGCTTTCCAGCAGCCATTTTAACACATTTTTTTTTTACTGGGAAAGCACAGATGTTCCAGATCACATTAACGACAGCCCTGTCTGGTTCATGTAAGTCAGGATTGTGTGACAGAAAACCAGCCAGAAACTGAGGAAGCTAAATGGAACTCAGCCATCATTAACATAATCATATGATTATTTACACCTGCAGAGTCTCCTGTCAAAATGGCTGCCGTGCAAAGGCCCTATTACCGGACAATAACCACTAATACATAGAACCCCCCCAAAAAAGTTCTCATTAACTTGACATTGTGGAACTGCTGAGTGGTCGTGTTGACAGCAGGAGAAAGATGATAAATATCAGCGTTTAGATCTGGCTTCTGTGTTGTGGTCTGGCCTCCAGACAACACTACTTTCATCCCCCACAACACACATGCACACACAACCATCTTTCTCTTCCCATCCGGACACTCGTCAACTTAAAACTTTCCTAAATTTAACCAGAAATAAAAATAAACCATGCCCATGTGTCCTCACAACCAGAACTAAAATGTACAGATAGAAAGACAATGAAAATCTGGCAACTTGAGCTGTTGGACTGCACTATGTGAACAGCGGCGTCCACGTGCACACGCACACGGCTACATACATAAATACACACATGCACGTGTCACCACAGCCCAGAATAGGAGCGCGGCTCCAACTGCAGGAAGCTGGAAGAGTGACTCATGCTCGTATTCCTTGCCAATCAAATTTCATCTCCTCTTTTTTAACCCCCACCTCCCCTCCTCCTTTCCCATAACTTTGCTTTCCTTCTCAGCATCTTTCCACACAGACAAAGAGGCTCCACTCTTGATTCCGACTCATAGGACAACCAGTTTGACAATGCTAGAGGTTTAAGTTCAGTGATGTGGCTGATAATGACAAAAAAAAAGTCATAAAACACCAGGAGCAGCAGAACCACAGTATTTACAGCCAGAGGGTGTGAAGAGCAAAAAAACAAAAAGCAACTAACTTTAACAGGGGAAAAGTCAGTGTGTTAGTTCACAAAAATCAATGCTTAAGGAACTAAACTAAAGCTGCAATGTTCAGTTAATCAACTGAAAATGAATGATTTCACAGTATTTTTCGAAACTATTCTTTGCTTTGTCACAAAATACAATGATTATCTTTGGATTTTGGACTGGTGAAGACATGACGTTAGGTCCTGGGAAACATCCCAAGGCATTTTTTTCACTTTACAGACAAAACTGTCAACTGAATAACAAGGAAAACTATTTGCAGATCGAGTGATAATGAAAATAAACTTCAGTTCCAGCAACATGAGGAATAACTGTTAGTTCTTTTGGTGGGTGATGTACTCTGCTACAGTCAAAATAATGGGTCATTCAAAGTGCTACAGCCGTCTCTGATACCTCAACCTGTTCTCTCACCGCCTGTGAGATTTATTGACGAAAAGCTAGGGATTGTTGAATAAATGCAATGATAAATCCCACCCAGTGTCTATCAGCTCCACTGTCAAAGTGCCACCCCCAAAATAGTGGAAGCCTTTTGACTATAGTGGAACTGTGGATTTTGGCTACGTTTCCTGCCATTTTTCCATGGCTCGCTTGGAAATTTTTGGCTTCAGTGGTGTACACCATTTGTTCATGGCTTGTTCTGAGGACTCCAGTCACATGGAGCATGAATAATAGGTTATTTTCCATTATAGATTAATCTGCTGATTCTTTTCTTGATTAATCAATTAGTTGGTTGGTCGAGAAAATGTTTTCCAACCCTTGAAATTGTGTTCTCAAATGTATTATTTTGTCCACAAACCAAAATGATCCAGTTATAATGGTGTCTTTGTTCTATACAGAGTAAAGAAACCAGAAAATATTCACATTTAATAAGCTGAAAAATCACAGAACTTGTTTTAATTGCTAAAGAAACACTCAAACCGATTAATCAATTATCAAAATAGGTGGTGATTAACTAACCTTGGGGGTCCAATAAACGTGTGCTATTACAAGCTGAAATCTTGGTTCTGAGCTGCCAGTCTTATATAATATTGTTGTTGTACCACTCTTCACTCATTCATGTTCAATCACAGTGACAGTATTTCGGTGTGGGTGAGGGTGTCCATGAAATTCTTCAAACATAGAACAGCCAGCGAGGGACTTTCTACATGTGTGATGTCTGGGTGCGTTAGTCAGCCTTTCCTCATTGGCAGAGCCACCGCAGTCTTAATTCCTCAGTCTATTGCATTAAAGCTGGATCATTCAGTCTCTAGACTGAGTGGCTCGCTCACTGTGTAAAAACATTAAAGACGGAGGCATGACGGCGTCACCGCAGGGAGATGGCAGCCCAAATGAGCAAGCCATGCTCGCTAGCTGCAGAAAATTAAAAGCGTGTGTCTTTCTCTGTGTGTGTGTGTGTGTTAATGCAAGACAGACATCACCCATTTTCATGGCATGTGGGGGGTCCAGACCCCCTAATACAGAGTGCATGCAGGGAGTGGGCGAGATTAGCGAGTGTCTGACGGAGTGACTGACTTTCGCATTTCAATAAAACAAAGAAACGACTCATTCGTCACTGCCACCGGCCCTCGGGGTTTCAAACAGCCAACAGGGAGAGCAAATGGCTCACATGTCTCCAGAATGAAAAAGGAAAGGAACTTTGAACTTAATAAACTCAATGTGTGAGACAACGTGTGACACTATTGTTAAAATTGTTGCATTCAACTTACTCACCAAGTCATCTAATTATGTGCAAACCTTTTGAGATAGTCCACCTCCTTCTGAGAAAACCAGCTTTAACAAAGTTATGACGTTTGAGGTTTACAGGTCATGCACAAAGGACTGACAGGCTGGACTATGTGGCAGACTAATGATGCTGACCTGATCAAATGGAGCCATTCTTATCACTTATAGAATTTATGGCCTACCTTTGAAGCAGCAAACAAGACAAGCCCCATATCAGCTCTCAGCTTTTAAGCCATTCTCAGTGGCAGAACTGCACATATGAACTGGTTTGAACAGAGGTGTCAGGTGACTGGTTTTCAATCACCTGACACTTTAGAACAAATGTAAATCAGTGCAAAAAACTACATTCAAAAGAGACATGGGTGCACCAATTTATTAAGTCTTAAAAAAACACACACCAGATTTTCAGAGCATCCACCATTTTCAGGATAAAAGTAAATAGTATAACATATAGAAACATACACTAGGTTTCAGATTAATAATCAATGACTGATTTCAGCTTCACAAGTGTGATTGTGTTCTGGTTTCTTTGCAAAACAAATCGTTTGAGGACAGCGTCATTTGGAGTTTGTTTATGTTGTTTGAGAATGTTTTCTAGGGGCCAAACAATTAAATGATGTAACAGAGTAATCAAAAACAATACAATCATTGTAATTCAACAACACTAATTGACACATTTATGTAATTAGTGTGATAACTTATACTAAGGTAGCGTGTCTCAGTATAATGGAGTTTAAAAAAAAGTGTTTACGAGGAGAAGCTCAATTACAACATAAATCTAAATTAACATTGAAATTTGTCAGGTTTGGTCTGTCAAAATGGTGGATTTAGGCCAAAGTTGAAAGACATTGCAGAGCCTTGCTCATCACAACTGGCTTTATCTGGTTGCTAAAGTCACGTGTACTGAATTGTTGGAAGAGGAATATGCCGTCATACGGCCTTAACCTATAAAAGTGCCAGCGTCTCTAAGCCCTTTGTCTTGTGTGTTGTCTTGCTTATCGACACACCCGGCTTCGATGTGTCTACAGGTGAGATAACTGCTGCCACCTGTCAGGTGTGTGTGTGTGTGTGTGTGTGTGTGTGTGTGTGCACGCACTTGAGCTAGAGAGAGGGAGACACTCTGTGAGTGTACATATTTGTTATGGTGACAAAAAGTTTGGTAGGACCTTCCTGTGTGTTTGAATGTGGGTGTGTGAGAGGGTGAAGGTGTGTGTTATGAAAGAGAGAGGGTGTGGGAAAGTGAGAGTGTGTGTGAGCATTCATGTGGTTTGGGGTGTGAACATTTTTTTTTTTGCGCAATAAGCTTTTAGTTAAAACAAACTTCCTACTATATAGGTTTAAAAAATGGAGGGATGCACACAGACACATCAATCATACACACAGATAACTGTGGATTCCCAGAGCAAGTGGTGACAGCCATTAGCAGCAGAAAACCAAACTGAAGCAAAATCTGCTGAATCCTTAACTCTTGGGCATGACAGTGACTGCAAAAAAAAAAACCTTCCCCAGATTTCCTGTATTTTTACAATAAAGTACAAGAAAATAAAACTACAGCAGTGCTGGCACGAAACTTAAAATGAGCAAGCAGCATGATTGTCAGATTGGATCGAGGCTGTAACAAGGCACAGTCTTTAATCCACGGGCCACAGTGCTGCTTAAACAAGATTAAACTTTAACAAGGTTATATCACGGCAGCAGGGAAAAAAAACTAAAAAGAAGCACGGAAGGTGTGTAAAACAGGCCAGGCAATTTAAATAAACTACATTTTTTATTATATCTACATAGATACTGCTCAATGGTAACAACTGTTAAACTGTGTTCCTGTTATAACTGCTTAAATGGTTCCCAACCAATATTTCCATCAGTTGTTTGAAAGTCCTGAGAATTGTTGAGCGACGTTTCCAAAATATCAGATGCACTAAAACTCCATGGGAGGAAACTGTCAATTTGACTGTATATTTAAGAAAACAGGCCTTTAAGAGAGTGCTGAGAGTCACACCAGATGCTTGTTGTATTTGTATTTAATTACTCTGGACACAAGGACAAAATTCCGATGAAATATGGAACCTGTCAGTTTTCAAAATGACATTTAGGGAATTCTGTTACAGCAAAAAGGATATCAATGATGTATAAAGTCAACAAAAAGTTGTTTTCCAGTAGAACCCTGTGGTACAACGTGGCACACGGTCGCTGCAGTGACCGCAAAACTCTGGCGCTAGAGCCAATGGACAGCCACCTCAATCACACCTGACTTTACAACCATTGGGACCATGTCAGTCGTTACTACCAAACACCTGGTAAGTGCCAGACAGAACACTGAGATGCTTGTTTTGAATGTCTATCTGGATTAACAAGCTGCATATTTGGCATCAATGTTGCTCTTAGCTCGACTTTCCACTGCTTTTTCATAGATGTTTAGGTGGCGGCACACAAACAAGGTGAGGTTTGAAGGCATTCATATTTATTCACCTACCGTGGTTTAAATTTATGCGATTATGAACAAAGAATTTGTTTCTGAAAGCTGGACATATCAGATTTTCAAACCGAGCAGTGCTTGGGTAAAAATGCAGGTGTAAAGCCAACAAGTGTACTGGGCAGGAAAAGTCTGGGTTGGATCAGCCACGTCCAAACAACCACAAAAACCAACTCTCTGGAACCTGTTGGCAGGGTTTCTCTAAGTGACTCCTGAGGTGGCCCCTTTTGAGGAAAATGTGCCCGATTTATTTTTCCTCATTTTACAATGGGGGTTTCTAAAAGAAGACTTTCCACTGGGGTTGCAAAGCAATGCCAATGAATGCCACTGTTAATTTCAGTGTCAATGCTCCCATTCCTTCAAGAAAATGATGTTACCACCAAATGCAGCTCTCTTAAACTGCCAGAACATAACCTGGCAGCCCACCTCTAATCACTCCTTTAGCTACAGCAGACACATGGCATTTGGTGGATATTTTATGCTCCGACAGCAACTTAGTTGCAGCTACTTTAGCCATGGCACTGTGGGCAGTATGAACAGTCATACAAGACCACACCTCATCTGTCCTCCAAGTCTTTTTGCAGTGAGTAGAAGTCGGACCCTGATAGTCGGTCGAGCTTTACAAAGCAACAAGGCCGTCCACCCTCCACCTTGCTCTTCTTCTCCACGCACCACGGATGATAGACATAACACAGCAAGACACTCGGCACCACATTCAGTCTGAGTGACTCCAGTCAAAACAGCCGCAGACAAAGCACTAACCTGCCTCAACACCTTCAATGCTCCCTCGGCCTTGATCTGATTGAAAAACTTGCAAATACAATTTCAAAAGGAAAATGTTATTTAAGAAACGTCAGCATTTTGTGGTGAACAGAGTTTTTAGAAGCTTCTGATATGGGCATGTTGTCATGTGCTTTGTAATACGTTAAATCTGCTGTACATAGGTATCTGAAGTAGTATTAAAAGGTCATATAAACTATTTTATAAGGGCAATGTTGATATCAGTATGCTGTTAATATTTTATATAGTGGTGCTGACTCAAATTAGTGGTGAATTTCCAAAAATATCTGGTCTTTGTATGATCTAGGGCTTAATGTGAGTGAGATTCTTGAGTGCGTGGTCTGCAGCTGTAAATACTGCATCACGTCAGGTGTTTCACAGATATCTGTCCTGCTGCAGAAGCCTTCCTTATCTGCTCAGTGAAGCAAGCTGTTGGTTCCACTTGACCTGCTTCGTTCTTTCATCTGCCCTGCTGGAGGTCGACTGTCACGGTGCCAACACAGACTCACTCACTCATAAATACTCAGATAGGAAGGGAACGCGTCTGCCGACAAAGACATTTTAAATACCGATGAAATTCTTAGGACAAAAAAGAGAGAAACACAATACTGTCAGTACTTTACAAATAAAAGTGAAATGATAAAGAAGCAGCCTACACTCAGTCCATTCCACGACCATTTTTTCTACATTATGACAGCCCCAAAACTGAATTCTTCATTACATCAAAATTTGCCATTTTACAAGAAAAATATAGCCTTTACCACATAAACAGCTGTTGGTGGTTCAGCTCTCTAAAATATGAACATAAATGTCAGATTTTGACAACAGCCTCTCTAACCAGAAGGAGATTCTTCATTCTAAACTCGGCACTACACAGATGTTCAACCACCACGCAAAAAGAAATTCACAGAAGAGGCAGAGACCCAGGCAGAAGCAGAGAGGCCCTCGATCAGTGGACGAAAAAACAGTGCTATTAGGACTCATCCACAAGGAAACTTAAATTTCCCAACACAACCTTTTCTCCAAAGTAGCGTATTAGTTGTATACACACAAAATGCAAGGGTGGTGTTTTAAGATCAAGGCAAAATGCCAGTTCCATGTGGAGAAGAAGCTCATACGACGAAAAAACTTGTTTTCATGTGTACGTCCACATAGCATGGGCTGCAACTAAATTAGACCGAGAGTAAAAAAAATTCTGGGAATATTGGGCCAAAACATCATATCTTCATCAGGCAAAACCTGCTTTTGCTAGCAGTTTTCCTTTTGAACTATATCAATACTGTACAAAAAAGGGGATTTAAGAGATGTGTTTGTTACTGGAATTTGCCACAGAATAAAAGCTCACAATCCTGCAATAATTCCTTTGTTTTTTATGTCTTTTTTTAAATGTGATCTACAGTTCATCCACATTCTAATTGGTCAGTGAATCACTGGTGTTACTTACATCACTGACTATCACGTATACTGGACATGGATGCGTGCGCCAGTGTAAACATGAGGTAGATTTTTCTAATCTACTGCAGATTAGGTGTCAACATTTATCATGAAGAAAGACAATGAGGTGAAACTGAAACTTCACAGCTGATATGCAAGTCTTGACTGATAAGAACCACTCAGGAAGAAAACGCCAGCAACTGCATCTCCATTTTCAAACTATAATGGAGAGAGCCGTGTTTTCAGACTCTAAAAGAGTGGACTGTTAACTTCTTTCTTTTACCAATCGTTTACACATCACA
Source organism: Solea solea (assembly GCF_958295425.1). Lineage (NCBI taxonomy): Eukaryota > Metazoa > Chordata > Actinopteri > Pleuronectiformes > Soleidae > Solea > Solea solea. The sequence continues at coordinate 6,907,316 of NC_081153.1, read as the reverse complement.
GATCAGCATTGTGGATAAGAAGAATGGGGGGAAAAAAACCTTTGGCTAGGAATAGCTTCCTGGTGTCAAAATTATTATGTAGAAGGGGGAGAAAAACCTCACAAATGTTTTAATTCTCAGCATTTTCAGCAGTTTTAATTCAGCCTATGAGGCAGTGGGAAACACTTATTCCAAAAACAAGTTAAAAGTTAGACAAACCATCACAAATAGACCAATTAAACCGGTGACAGGAATTTAATTTGATATAATTAAACCACATCAATGAAATGGATCCCATTATTTTATTATTATGTAAAGCTTTAGAAACGCGGATGTTGATCAACATTCATCATGTGACCCGCCTGTGACGCCTTCCTGTGCATGAGGCCCTGCCGTTTGTTTGGCCAGCATGTCCCAGCTCGTGTGCTCTGTTGTCTATTCTCATCTCTTTGCATGGGTCACAAAAGCCACAGTACATACACATTTCCAGGAAAAGAGGCTTGCTGTAAAATCGGGAGATGATCACAGCAGCGCTGACCTGAGCTGCCACATTGACAATACACCAGAGAAATACTGACGTCCAACGGCCCCGGTTTTTCCAGGGTCCGCTTGTCCAGACTCGGCACAGTAGTAATCAGGAATGTGATCAGGTCAACCTTTGCGTTGACCCTATCAGGAAGAATGTACACAATGGGAGGGAAAGTGGGGAAAAGGTGCATCCCGTGAGAAGTACTGGTATTTAGGGTTGTTCTCTTTGTTCTGGCATTTTCCTCTTAAAGTGGCTCTGTTGTGATTTAGTAGGTATTAAAAATAGTGAAACTGAGACCTAAACTCTGCCTGGACTCTCGTTTACTGCTTGACTCCCACTGAGCCTGGCTCGTGCTGCCAACAGTGAAACGTTACTTTATATGTTTTTATTGTAAAGATTCATATATTCATGTGTGTGTGTGTGTGTGTGTATATATATATATATATATGTACACACACACACACGTCTTTGGAGCTGCAACTAACAATTACTTTCAAAAGTATTAATGGAGTACTTGTTTGGTCCGTAAAATGTCAGAAAATGTTGGATCGGTGTTTTCCAAACCTCGAAATGATGATGTTCTTGAATTTTTAGTTTTGTCCACAAACCAAAATGGTTCAGTTTTAATGATTTCTTTTTTATAAAAGGAGCAAAGAAACCAGAAAGAATTCACATTTAAGAAGCTGAGAAATCAGAGGATTTGCTCTAATTATTAAAAGAAAAACACTTTTTATTAGAACTTTCAGGTTGATAGTGATTGTTCTGAAAAACAGGCTAATTTCACCAAAGCCTTCCATTCAAGCTGATTTTTTTGCAACCGATGGAGTCGCCCCCTGCTGAATATTCAAAAAATGTTCACTTCCGATTTGGCTTCACGAAACCAGAAGAGTTTTGACACTAACAGCATCTCCAGTGACTCACAGAGAGACAGAGTGTCCTAAAACACAGCAACTACATAAACCACATCGCTGTACATCGGTTGCCAGCACCTCTTCTCAAACTTTCCCCGAGACAAACAACTTGGCCTCAACTTGTTTTGAAATTGTCACGTCTCTGCTGCTGGTGCCAACGGCTTAATTCAGTATGGTGGTGTTGAGACAGTAACACAACAGTCTTTCCCAAAAGAAACTAACAGTGTCATTTATTTAAAATAAAATGAGACCTTGCTTCATTAGTTTGGACTAACCAGTTGTTATTAGAGCCATTAGAATCTGCATAAAGATGTCTAGCGGCTCTTCCTGTAATTACAATGGGCTGAGTCAACTGCCCACAACCAAATGGTCTTCCTCAAGGGCAATTTGGTCTCGCTGGGAAAAGTGAAAACACTCACATTGTTGTGACCACATCAGTGTCAGGTAGTGAGGCACAGTGACAGACATATGGGCACACACACAAACACGCATCCACTTACACTCACAAACATTTAAATAAATTCACGGTCGTAAACAGCAGCCCGGCGCTCACCAGACTTAACACCGGCTAATTGCTCATGTATGGCTCCTTTCACTCACTCAAACAGACACACACACTCACTCCCGTGCTCACACACACACACACACACCTCACACACACACACACTCTTGCTTGGCGTGCGAGTTTGCTGGCCAAGCCTGTCTACAGCTGTGACGTCTTACATGTGGCGCGTTGTTGATACAAGGAGTAACACAAGTGGAAAATTGAAGCTGGTGGGGCCAGACTGCTGACTTCCTGATAGGAAGAGAGTGGAGTTTGACCCATATATATTTATACACACACACACACACACAGTAGTCAACAGGCTCTAACACCATGGGACATACAAACAAAGGGGCTGTGTAGCTGAGAGTGTAATGTAATGTAATGTGGATATAAATCAGGTTTACTCAATGCCATCCTCGCCTCGCAAAAAAAGTGCTCTCATGAAACCAAAATGACCATCATCATATTTTTGTAACCAGTGAATCACAAGCGATGCTTATTTCTGGAAACCCGAGTGTAGTTTATGTGAATCACGAAAAAATGGGAACTGCTGAGAGCACACAAACCAATTTGGCTTTCATTTTGACGCCGTGCCGTCACACTTTGGAGTGTGAAGCTCTTAAAAGTCATTGTAAACCAAACAGAATAAATAAAGCAGACAGAGGGAGCCATCGTCTGCATCATTGCAGCTTAAAGTTAAACAGAATTTGCTCGTGTGACTCTCTAGGGTGACTTTATTTCACTGTTTTACAATTGCCTGTGAAGAATTTTCTGCAGAATAAGGATGTTTCATTGTTGAAGCTAGTTGCTTAACTTAAAAGCATGCTGAAAACCAAACAATTCTACACCCGATTGTCCAATCTTCTCGTTTAAACTCATTTAATTGCAGAGCTCTTGACAAAAAGAGCCCACAGTATAAAAGGCTTCTTGTGTTTAAGTTTTATCGTTTTGATATAAAAAGTTATCTCAAGCAGCACCGTGATCTAGGAGCCATATTTCTAATTATGACGTTGTGTTGTGGTGTGTGGTATTCCACTCTTAAAACATCCATTATGGAAACTGGAGCTCTGCCTGCCCAAGATTACCACACAACACTCCTGACTGAACTGAGTTTAAAAGCACCTAAATGCACATTGGAGGTGAAATCATACCCCTTGCATGGAAAATCATAACAATGTTAGGAGAACCAAAAAATGCCCTGGAAAAATTTGCAGAATTTGATAAAGCAGGGACTACGGGTTTCGGAGCTGAAATCATCCAAGAAAAGCTTTCAACTACACAGGTAAAAACAATCCACCTTGATCCGATCCGATGCATGAGTCAAGGGTCAAAAACAGGTTTACTCAGAAAATGCCTTTCAGGAGGAAGCCAAATTCACACAACAATCAAATGGCTGGAGGCATGTAATCTAAGCGAGTTAAACTGATTAAATACAACAGCAGTTAGGTTCACAATCCAATCATGTAAGTCACTTCCCGCCTTTCACTGCAGGCTGTGTCTATGCAGGGATGAATAGAAACCTGACACGGCCATCTTAGAATAATCACAAACGCAAATATGCCATTAAAGACAAGGCACATTTTTAATCTTTAATTATCTACTCTGTAGATGCCACAAGTTTTATGGCCACATTACCCAACCTTAATAATAGTCAATAGATAAATCAACGTTTGTAGCCTTTTGCCAGCTTTCCTGCTAGTGTAGTAGGTCTAAGTGAGTAATAGCATTTGTGATAATATCGCAATATGATAAAATGAGATTTTCTAACCATAAGGGCTGCAATTACACTCAAGTGACTTGGAAGTGAAAGCAGAGCAGTTGGCTGAAGGAGGAGGGAAGAGGTTACCTGATGAACAATGGCCTCGGGCTCAACACAACCTGGCACTGTGGACATTTTTGTGTCAAAAATACAGAGAATGTTGGTTGTGTGGAACCATTTTGGCTACACAAAAAAGGACGCAACACAACAACTGTTGCTATAACACACTGACCAATTATCATGAGTTACTGTGAGTGATTAAGTGAATGTGCTTGTGAGTAGTAAGTGTGTGTAAGGGTTATAGCCTTGTATCACAACTCGAACTGAATGAATTACAATTTCTTTGAGAAAATGCACTGACAAAAATGACAAAAAAAGAAAAAAAGACAAAAACATCGAGGGCAATCGGTCTGTGTAAGAAGGTGGTGGGACACTACTTCTGTAGATGGAAGGTGAAAAGGGGAGCACTGAGGGACCTCAAAATATTCAATAATTAAGAAGTTAGGGTATGTTAAATCTAAATCCCAATTTCTACACAAGCTGGACAATCCCAACTTGGTGCAAGTCGCAAATATTATTACGATAATACAGTTACGTCTTCTTGTTTTTCCTGTGGTGACCCAGACTTGTGCCACCTGCTGCTCATCACTGTACTTGTTTGTCCACATGGAAACAAAACATTCGCTATACAGTATTTTAATATTTTGTTCTTATAGGCTTTTCCGTAAACACGGCATCTTTCCAAGAAATATCTTCATACACATGAATTCCCCCAACACAACTCTGAACACTGTAGTGTATATGCCAGGCCTGTGTGTGGCGCTGCAACGCTGCCAACACAAGACACCAAAAACCTGTACAAACAAATCTGTGCACAAACTTCAAACACAAGACAACAACAACAAAGACGATTTCCCAGAGTTACGTATTGTTGTAAACATGAAAACACAAGGTGGCGCTTTGACATTTTCTTTACTCTCCCCAAATGCCCGTTGCATGTGGATAAAAAGTTCTTGTGCGAGTATGTAATATGTCTGCATTAAGTCTCAGGTTTCTAGAGCTGCAACTAACGATTACTTCCATAATCAATTAATATGTAGATTATTTTCCAGAGGAATCGAGTATTCGTTTGGTCCATAAAAGTCAGACAATGCTAGTTGTCGTTTCCCAAACCTCTAAATTATGATATTCTCAAATGTCTTGTTTTGTTCTCAAACCAGCATTTTCCAGTTTTAAAAGATCCGTTTGTCAAATGGAGCAAAGACACCAAAAAATATTCACATTTAAAAAAGTGAAAATGAGAAAAAAAAGAAACATTCAAACCGATTAATCGATTATCAAAATAAGTTGATGGTTAATTTAGTGCTTGATTAATGTTGTTATCACCACTTCATCATTAAAGCGTGCAGTGAAAGGTGTAAAATGACTGGCATGATTGGATTACGAACACAACTTCTAGTGTGTTATATCAAACTGGTGATGAACTTTCTCGCCTTGATTTCATGTTGCATTTTAAACTTGTGTGCAGAGCTCATTTGGCTTCCTTAAGGGTACATTGCGAGTAAAAAAAAAGTTAATAACAATGAAATCATTATTAAACATCAGTGGTAAGGCACAGTCTGTGTGCACTTTGGCCCTGAATCTGACTCCTTCACAGTCACGCAGGAAATTAAAGATAACCACTTATCCTCATTGACTGTTAATCCCACTACACAGTAACTTTTGGGGACATGCGCTTAAAGTTCAACATGGCTGAAATACAGTTTGAATAAGTCTTGACTGTGTTAGAAAGTACGTAAAATAAGAATCACGGTCTTTCCCAGTCTCCACTGAAACAACAACAGGAGACTCGGGGAGATCCGCGCACACACACACACACTTGCGCCATAATTTTGTCACACTTTCCCTGGAGTTGCTTAGCGTGCTAGCCAGTTAGCACGGGAAGCTACATGCGCTGCTTTCTTTAGGAGAAGAAGGGCGAAAACAAAAAGGGGGCGAAAATAAAATGAAATAAAAGTGTGGTGAATGTGCGTGACCGTGTACTCACCCCCGTCTGTCGTGGTTTTCATCCTCGCCGCTTCGCTCACTTTCCCCCGTCGACTTGTAACTTTAGACGGGGAGTTAGCTTAGCCGTTAGCAGCGACACCCCCGCTCCCTCCTCCGGTGTTGTTCTCACAAGAAGAGGCTTGCGAGAGAAGAACCTGCTCCGGCGTCCAGTCAAAAGTTAAAAATACAAACAAAAAAAACTCCGTTTACTTCGCACAAGCTTCTATTTTTTTCTCAAAAACTTTTGTGCCAGAGTGTTCGTGTGTTCTGATGAGAAAATGTTGCCCCAAATCTCTGGAGGAGGAGAAGGAGGAGGAAGGGGGCGCTCCAGTCGCCCGGGTGTGAATGGCGCAGGTCGGAGTTTGCTGCTGCTGCCGTCGGTCGGTGCTGCTGGAGCAACGGAATGCGACGAGTCTAAATGTTCATCCCGTCTGTTGTGAAGACACCGCCTGCTCTTTTCCTCGTCATCACCGTCTTCATCCTCGCCGACACTTAAAAACAACGACGCTGTGCCGAAAGAGGATTTAAAATAAAGTTATTCTTCTTTCTCTGCCTCTTTCTCACTCTTTCTTCCTCCGGCACACACTTTTTCTTTTTCCACTCACTCACTCACACACTTCGTGCTCTCTCAGCCCCCCCTTCTTCCTCTGGCGGGGTGTCGTGTTTCTCTCTCCTCCTGCCACACGGGGCCGCCCACGCTGACCTGCGGAGGGAGGAGCGGGGAGAGAAACTCAACGCCCACTTGTTGCCAAAGATCGTCTACGTTTTTCTGGCTGATGATCACTCTGGAGGTGCATTTCTGGATTTGTGTTTTTAAAGGTGAAATATGCAAATAAATGAACAAATAATGAAGTGTAAATGACACACTTCCCCCTTCATTTAAAATAAATAAATTAAATCCACTCTTTTTATTACGTGAAAAGAAAGTATTGTCATGTAGGAAGTAATAATGGGACATGCCACATTTTTGTGTCCGATACCAATATCACAAACTCAAGTATGTACCGATACCAATATTAGTCTGATACAGTCATTTTAGACCATTTATGAACTATGAAGCTGTTTATAACACATTTGTGTTGTAATGATTGATTGCTGGATTGTATCGCATTCTACATTTTTATCTGTCTGATATCCATTCAGGGATATCGACCTGTATCGGACCAATATTGACCGATACCAATGCTCATCCCTAGTAAGAAGCAGCATCAGTTAAAGCAGAGCCCTGGTAGACGTTGGAGGTACTGCCTCAGACTTAACCTCTAGGTGAATGGTTTTTTTCTTTTATCGTAAATGTGTTTCAAGACTACCTTTGTGTTTTCATGTTGACAACCAATACACAACCAATTAGCGATAGTGATTTTGTCCTCTGTATTTAAGCCATCCTTATTACACACCAGTAATGAACACACACACAAGTCGGGCGCAGGAGCGATGAGGGATTGGGTGCCTTTCTCAGGGGCACCCCACCCTATAACCAGTCACCTTATACAGGACCCAAAGAGTCTTCCATTTACCAAATTCATTGAAACGTATGTCGTAAAAATAAAATAAAATAAGAAAATCACTTGTACACAGTGACAATAAAGTGAACAATACAAACAAGGACATACAGGTTTTTATTTTATTTTATTCATTTTTAGTGGCTCATCCTGTGGTATAGACGATCTTGGATGAGGACTCGTCGCTTTCTCTGTTTGTCACCTCTCTCTCTTTCTCTCTCTTTCTCTGGCGCGTCACGGCGTTGCTGTGGAGACGCGTTACGGGTGAGGTGTTGAGATGAGATGAGCGTGTTTACCTGAGAACTCAGACTCAGAGAAGACAGACAGACAGACAGACAGACAGAAAGACAGACAGAGAGGAGGAAGAGGAGACATGAGGAGGGAAGGAAAGACAATCAGCGGGTGAATGAATGGAGGTGGAGACACAGTGACATTTACATAACAGTGTTATCATCACACAACACACACACCTGAGGACACTGCATTGACTAACATCCACTTGGACAAAGTGTTATCTCTTCAACCTCAACCATAACCAGTTCCTCAGAATTGAGGTTCTGCTTCATTGGGACCAGGTTTTAGTCTCCATGAGGACTGAAGAGGTGACAAATACAAGAACTCACACACACTTTCTCTTTAATGAAAGAAGTACCGCTAAACTGAGCATCCTTGCTCTACTCTGCTTGTTTACATTTTGAGTGACAGTGTGTTGAAAGGGAAGCCAGGTGTTTTCATGTGTCACACACACACACACACACACACATTTCTACAGAACATGTCATTAACTCTGGATTACATATGACTGACTTAAAGCTGTAGTACGTAACTCTGAAATATCAACACATTACAAAAAGAGGCACAGTATCAATGAAAATAATATGAAAAAAAAACAAGAAACACCAACATTATACCAGTTTGTAACTTTTAAATATCAACAAATGTCTGTTTCATGTCTGTGGAGACGTTCCTGCGCTGTATGCTGAGTGACGCACATTTATCTGAGCAGAGGACGCAGAAGTAGGTGGAAGAAGGTGAAAGACAAGAGGAAACTTCAGGGGCCAGTCACATTTCAGTTGGCGTCAGTGACCCCCACTGACTCCGCCCCATCCATGTCTGCCAATGCAACACAGCAGGTTTGATCAAGCATATGAAAACTGTGGCAAATCAGGTTTAAACAGAGCTGTAGTGGAAATTATAGTGCGTTTGTGTGTGTGTGTGTGCTTGTGTGAGTGGCTGCATGTGAAAGTAGCAGCAACAAAAGCCCAGCAGGGGTGCTTACAGTTACATATGTGTCAATTGGGGCAGTGATTGGGACCTAATTTATAACCTGAGTCACCATCAGTTCATTACTGAGGTGGTAATGACCCCCAATCAGTGACCTGAGTCAATCACTCACTGATGATTGATAAATGTGGGAAATCGCAGAGGATATTTCATCACAGGGAACACGTGATCAACTCTGATTTCACACAGTGTGGCATTAATGTTAATCTGGGCTAAAAAGGTCATCTTGATTTTTCATTTATCGATTAATTCTGACAATCAATGTTTCCATATTCCCCTTTAATAATATCTGAGAGTAAAAGAGTCAAAATGAGAGATTCACAGCTATATTTTTGAATTTCTTATCGATATTAGGTTGATATATGACTGTGTTTGGGTAACATAGGGCTGCAACTATAATGATTTTATTCATCAATTAATAATTTAATTATTTTATTGAATAATGGATGACTTGTTTTGTCCACAAAGTGATAGATAGATAATGGAGAAAAATTGTTCAGTAAACTGTCACAAAGGATCTAAAAAAGACCCCCCCAAAAATTTTTAATGCAACAACTTGTCTTTATATAATTTAAAAATAGCAATAATAGACAGAAAAACACGTTCATTACATATTAATGACAGTAAAAGAGAGATTTACAGCCATATTTTACTTTGTTGTCCATATGACTGTATTGATGTAATGTAGGGCTGCAACTGACTATTATTTTACATATCAATGAATCAGTTCATTACTTTATGGGTTAATTGATGACTTGTTTTGTCTATAAAATGCAGAATATTGTTCATCGGTGTTTGGTTTGTCTTGTAAACAAACCAAAATTGTCATAAAGGATAAAAAAGTTGGTTATTATCTGTCATGTTCCAACAAACAGCAAAAATAGACGGAAAAAGACTTGTACAAACTTTCAGTTAAGTTTTAAAAAATATGTCTTTGTTTTTAATTGTTTTTTAGAGGGAGGTGTTTTTTTCTGTCAGAGCAAATCTGGCGTGTTTTGAAAATGGAAAACAGGCCTGAGGGGGCAAATGGGAACTGAGCCACACCCGGGAGTGAGCAGCACTCACTCACTCATTCACTCACCCACTTCTCACTCACTCACACACTCACTCTCCACAACAAAACTATAACAGGAGCGGCCTTTTCACACCAGCCCATCTGCATGCATAAGAAAACACACACACACACACACACACATGGTGTGAAGTGGTGAAGTCAGAGCAGAGCAAAGTGTGTGAAAGAGGAAAACTCTTGTGTGTTTTTTCTTCTTCTAACGATGAAGTGATGAAGACATTTTCCATGTCGTGTTCTCTCTGCGCTGCAGCATGACTATGTTTGTGGAATAAGGAGGCCCTTGTCTGTCCGTCCGTCTGTGTCGCTGTCTGTCTGTCTGTCTGTCTGGCCGGTCACGTGACGACGTCTGTCTCTGCTGCTGCTGCTGCTGCTTTTGTCCTCCAGCTCTTGAAAAAAAATGTGTGAAGATAACACGGGAAGAACACTCACACACACACACACACACGTGTCTGAAATGAGGGGAAAAAAGGATGAAAAAGAAATAGAGGTCAGGAGAGGAGAGAGTGGAGGAGGAGGAGGCAAGGATAAGTAGGGGGGGAGGGGGGAGATGGAGGGAGAGAAAGAGAGAAAGAAAGAGTGAGGCAGTGAATGGGCCCTTTGTGATCAAAAAGCTTGTTTATTTTCTTGGCGCTTGAACTCTTCAGGAGCCACACTGAGGCCTGTCTGCACCGTCTCTCTCTCTCTCTCTCACTCTCTGTCTCACACACACATCGACTCTCCGACATCCCAGCGACCAGACGAGAGCAGAAACTGAGTCAGAACCAGAAACAAGGAGAGCAGAGAAAACTCAAAACAACAGTTCTAAAGCATTTCATTGGTTAAAAAAGTGCCATTATTTCAACAACACTGTCTCAAAAAGTGCACTGAGCCTTCAATGTCCCCGTCAGGAGACGGTGCAGCTCCACCTTTTTTCACTGACGCTATTCCATGTGTTAGTTTACATGGAAATTGACTCCTTTTGTTGTGGAAATTCACTCCAGTTAAGCTTAAAGTGCACTTTTCAAGCTTTGTGTCGCGAGGATTTGGTCGATTTAGTATCTGCACCTTTTTTATTTTGATGATTGAGATTTAATATGTGACTGAAAAGCTCAAGTGTGTGGACTTCAAGTAATTACTAAATGACTAAAATCTTATTTTATGGCCAGTTAATTACAAAAAAAAACATGTTTCTACATGTTTTGTTGAATAAACGTCTGTACAGTAGGTCTGTAATGTGTCGTGTGACATGGGTCAAAGGTCATTTAACACTCGGAATAGGAAAAAAATCAATCTTTGTGGCAAACTTTAGTTTTCAGTGTCATTCAGTAAATTAAAGTTGAATTAAAGTTGAATTAAAGTTAAAAAGATGAGATTATGAAGCTTCCTTTTACATAAACTGGAGCTGTAAACAGGAAAACTCCTCATGCCTGACATTATATTACTGTAAACTCCCTACATTATATGGGGGGGGGGGGCTTCAGGCAGACACAGTCATATAGTGTGCAGTCACTCACACATGGACACAAACACTCTCTGTTCCCTCTCTCTCTCTCTTCCAGCGGGTTTTCACACACGTGTAATAGGATTAGGACGTGTGCTGCTGCGGCTGCTGCTGCGGCTGCTGCTGCTGCTGCTGCTGCTGCTGCTGCTGCTGAAGACAGGAGTGGAGGGAAAGAAGGGAGGATGGATGAGGCCATGGAAGAAACTGTGTTTGGAGGGTTAAAAAGAGGGAAGGTGTGTGGGGGGAGGAAAGAGGGAGAGCGGGGGGGTGTTCCTGAAAAGGAAAACAAACAGACAGAGGAAAGAAAGAAGGGTGACAGAAGTCTTTTCCGTTGGCTCAGTGTTTTACTCTACGGGAGGCCACAGGGGACATTGTTTTTAAGCTCATTTCAGGGCAGGAGACACAAAATGTGTCCGTGAATAATCATTATATTGTATTTATCAATAAATCAGAAATCATTTCATATGAAATGGAAATTAGGGCTGAACAAGATTATATAGATATCTAATTGCGATTATTTTGACTGAAATTGCGATTGTGATATGATTGATATGAACGCATATTACTGGAAATGTCAACTCATGTGACTAGGAGACGTTAGCGCTGAGGTTTACGATAGTTTCGGCTTCTCATCTACACCAAAACCACTCATCTCACTTGTTTGGGTCCATAAAATGTCATAAAATGTCGAAAAATCTTTCTCAAAACTGGAAATGATGATGTTCTCAAATGTCTGGTTTTGTCCACAAACCAAAAATTATTCCGTTTCAACGATTTATTTTGTTTGTATGGAGCAAAGAAACCAGAAAATAATCACATTTAAGAAGGTGAAAAATCTGAAAACCCGATTAATCGATGATGAAAATAGTTGACGATTAATTTAGTAATCGAGTGATTGTTTCAGCCCTGGCTGTGTTTGTAGAAAACAAAAAAAGAAAGGGATTATAAAGTAGGTAAAGTTGTGTTTCTGTGTAGATGTGGCCTTAGATTATGTTAAATGTCGCTGCCCTCTAGTGGTGGGAAGTCAAGCTAATGAAAACAACACTCAGATTTTTATAGTTTTTAACCATTTCCTCAAAAACTGTTCAGGAAATTGAAAATTGTGTTTGCCGAGGACTTGTGTTTTCTTTCAGATTCGTCCTCATCCCCAAAATCAAAGCCACGGTGAGACACGTCCCGAGGTGTAAGAGACGCCCTGCAGCAGCTGTCCTCTCCTGTCCTCTGTCGTCGTCTCAAACCTAAATTACATCGTCCACAGCTGCAGAAAGTGTCCAGCTGACGTGAACGTGTCATCTCCTCTGTCCATAAACATGTTGAGACGCGCCTGGACATGATGTCTGTGGACGCGGACACGTCCGTCTGTGACTAAATCTGTCTTTCCTTCAGTACAGTCCAATACAGTATAAATGTCCTTAGTTACAGAGTAAAACGTATAGGCCGTGTATGGACAAATGGCCACCAGGGGGCGATACCATTGTGTGTCCGTTGTATGTGTGCGCGGCAAAAAGAAAATAGTTGATAATGTCTAAAAAAATATATACTATATTTGGTAACAACTAAATAAGTTCATTCAAAGTAAATTATGCACGTTTATATAACTAACTATAAAGCTAATATTTGCCGACCATGTTGTTTCTATTTAAAAAAAACTTTTTTTAGTGCCTGCTCTGTCGAGGTTCCGAGCGAGCTGAGCCGATACTATGCGTGACGTAAATGTACATGGCACTAAATACTGATTCTGGGTCTATCGTCCATTAGGAGCCATGGCTGCAGGAGACATCTGTGAATGTCCAGGTTGGAAACGGTTGAGTTTGTCCCGAAACCAAAAGTTTACGCTTCCATCGCGAACAGTCGACATTTTACCGCGTCGCGCCCAGCACAGTCTCATGAACACGTTCAGACTTCAGTGCAGGTTTGAGAACCTCATCACTCTCAGGAGCCACTCTCACTTCTGTAATAAGTCAGACTTAGCATGAAAACACTCTCTAGGGTGAGCTAACCTTTTTAAGAAAGAATGCACTTGAAATCAGGGATGGAACACACTCCACTCCAGCCTGAACACTGATTACCACTTCAATGTGCTTTCTTTTCTTTCCCTTCGTGCTTTCTTTCTTTCTTTCTTTCTTTCTCTGTGGCCGCCTCTGAAGTTTGTGTCATTAATGAACCACCGAGGAATCATCGCTTCGAGCGAGGAGACGCTCATGGAGTGAAGAGAGAGAGAGAGAGAGAGCGTTTCATTTGGAGCAGGTTAAAATGGCGGAATTGCGGCTAATAGACCTTTAAACGTCTCGCCGAGGCCACGCTCAGTCCTTGGAGAGGAAGAGCGACTGCAGACAGGAATGTGAGAGTTATATTTGACTGATCTGCGGCCTTGTGCCAAGTCTGTGATGGAGGGAGAGAGGAGAGGAGAGGAAGAAGAGCATGAGTAAGGGAAACCTGAGACAGGAGGGGAGTGGGTGAAGGGAAGGAGTGTGAGTTGGCAAAGATGGAAAGAGAGAGAGAGAGAGAGAGAGAGAGAGAGAGAGAGAGAGAGAGTTGCAGGAAGTGGAGCAGCGAGGAGTTGAAGTCATGGCATGTGAGGAACGGTGTCAGTCTATATGGAGCTCAGTGTGTGTGTGTGTGTGGAGGAACTCCCTCTTCCTCTTCCAATTGGCACCACGCGCCTCTTCCTCCCATAATACTCTCGCCAGAATACTCAGACGACTCCGTCAACGTTGTCTCTTTAGAAAGTCTCCGCCTGTACGTTGAAGGAACGCTGCAGTCGGTAACACTTTATTTATCTGTTGTGTAACATCAGCCAGTGTGTGCGGGTATTACTAATGTTGTGGGGACCTAAAGCTGTTTACACAGTCACATTATAGGGACTTGTCTTCCTTGTGGGGACAAAAATCAAGTCCCCACAATGTAAATGACTACATTTTAAGGTGAAGGTATATTTTGAGGTTAGGGTTAAGATTAGGCCAGTAGTAATTGTGGTTAAGTTTAGAGTCAGTCTCCAGGAAATGAATGTAAGTCAATGCAATGTCCCCTCAAATCATGAATGTCCAACATGTGTGTGTGAGCTTCTATTTTATACTCAGTATAAAAGAAAGCGGACATGTGTGGACATGTTGAGCTCAGATTAAAAGACGATTTTGAGTGTTAATTCTCATGATTATGACATAAACGAAGGCCAAATTATGAGATAGAAAGGCCCAATAATGACATAAAGAGTCAAAATTGTGAAATAAAAAGTAATTTTTACACCATTTTGAATTAAAGTCAAAATGATGAGGTTAAAGGTCAATTATCAAATAAAAAGTAAAAAATGATGGGATAATAATCATAATCAGGTGATAAAAAAAGCGAAATTCAAAATCTTTTAGAGATAGAAAGGTTGTGTTACATCAGCCGAGTGTCTACTTTGTACTCAGTGACTGTCTTTGTTTGACAGAATGACCCAGAGGACATGTGTGGACGTGTTCAGATAAAAAGTCGAAAATGATGAGAAAGCCAAATTATGTAATAAAAAGCCAGCATTGGAAGTAATTAAGTAAAATGACATAATTTGGGGATAAAAAGTCAAAAGTATGAGATATAAAGTCACTCCGTAAAAGTCACAAAGTAAATGTGCACATAAGGAGTTAAAAATGATGGAATAATAATAATAATACTTGTATATATATATATATATATATATATATATATATATATATACACGTATATATAAATATATATATATATATGTACACACATAAATATACAGCATATTAATAAAGCTGATGAGACGACAACATTTCTGGCATCTCTCGCAGAGTGAGAGTCTCACACTGAACTTCATTCATACTGTTTTACTGTGTGTTGACAGCAGAGACAGAGACACAGAGTCCTGACACATAGAGACAGAGACAGACACAGAGACACAATCCTGAGACAGAGACAAAGACAGAGATACAGAGACAAAGACATAGTACTGAAACAGAGATAGAGACAGAGACACAGAGACATAGTACTGACACAGACACAGAAAAAGAGACACAGACGCAGAGACAGAGTCCTGACACAGACACAGAGATAGAGACAGAGACAAAGTTAAAGACAGAGATACAGAGACACAAATACAGAGACAAAGACATAGTACTGACACAGAGATAGAGACGGAGACACAGAGACATAGTACTGACACAGGCACAGAGACACAGACGCAGAGACAGAGTCCTGACACAGACACAGACACAGAGACAGAGACACAGACAGACATACATGGAGACACAGAGACAAGGACAGTGAGACGCAGAGGATGGATGCAAATGAACAAATGTGTGTTTTTTTCCTGTAGTAATTTTCTTCCTTTTCAGGAAAAGCTTTGTTGTTTTCACCTCTCCTCTCACCTCCACTTCCTCTCCTCCACCCTCTCTCTCTCTCTCTCTCTCTCGTTCTCTTCTCTTTTTTTCTTTCTCCAGTAAAATCCTGCTCTTCATCACTGTGACCCGTTTCCTTTTCCACACACGTGAAGCAGAGACCTGAGGTTCAGCAGCTGTTCCCTCGTCTCCCGTCTTTATTGTTTGAATATATATATACTGTATATAAGACGCTCTGATATGTATAGTCTAGTGTCCTGTGCTTTACAGGCATGTGAGGCGCTGTTATATGTCAACACGCGTCTGTACCTGTCTGTCTGTCAGTCTGTCTGTCTGCTCTACACCGAGAAATACTGATCAACTGCCTCTGTCTTATCATAGTCTGCAAAAATACACAAAGTACAAATATAATTAAAAAAGAAACAAAGAAATAAAGAAATTACAATTATGAGATGACAGAAGGTGAAACTGAGATTTATTGTGAACATTTTTGAGGTAAAATGTCATAATTATAAGATCATTCAAATTTATTCAAGAAAAAGTCAAAAAGCGAAATTTTAATTCAACGTTTTGAGATAAAAAGTCACAACTATGAGATAAAAGTCATAATTATTGTAAACTATTTTGAGATAGAGAGTCATAATTATGAGACAATGAGACAAGTTATGATATAAAAAGCCACCGTGAGGTTTTATGTCAAATTGTGAGATAAAAAAAGTTGAATTGTGAGATTTTAAATCAAAGTTTTGAGATAAAAAGTCACAACGAATTATATATATATGAATTATGGAATGGAAAGTTATGAAGTAATTATTAGTAATAATATAATTATTATGAAGTAAAACTTAAAATTATGACATTTAAAATTGTTAGGTACTTTAAAATAAAAGGTCATTTATCAGATAAAAAAGTTTTAAAAAATGGCATAAAACGTTACAATTCTACAGAAAAAGCATCTTTTTGTGATAGAAAAGTTTATAGAAGCAGAAAATGGTCTCTTAAACTCATAATTACAGGTTAAGTATGAGGTAAAAAGTCAATTATAAGATAAAAAGTCATTATTATAAGGTAAAAGGGCCAAAACTATGAAATAGAAAGTCACAATTATGACATAAAGTGTCAGAGTTATGAAATAAAAAGTCGATATTGTAAAGCAAAATGGCACAATTTGGGGATATAAAGGGTCAAAGGTCAAAAGTATGAGGTAAAAAGGCCAAATTATTAAATAAAAAGTCAAAACTATGAAATAGAAAGTCACAATTATGACATAAAGTGTTGCAAGCTTATAAAGTAAAACGACACAATTTGGGGATAAAAAGGGTAAAATTATGAGTTATGAGATTTAAGTCAAAATTGTGAGATACATGAAAATAAAAGGTCATTTCTCAGATAAAAAAGTAAAAATAATGGCATAAAAAGCATCTTTTTCATAGGGAAAAGGCTAAAGAAGCAGAAAACGGTCTCATAAACTCATAATTACAGGTTATCGTTTCTTTAATGAAGGCTAAAATGTGTTTTCTTTGACTGACACTGACGACAGTTTCCCCACATGAATCCTCTGCATCATTTTCCACTCCTGATTGTCAGTGAATTTACTCTTGTATTTACATTGGTGATTGATGGTTTTGTTGGGTTTTTAAAGCCGCAGCAGCTGAGCGCGAGCTCTCTGTGGGTTTTTTCCCACTCTCTGACAGTTGACTGACGGACAAAATCGGCCCGTCGATACCGTCGAGTCTGTGACCTTTGAGTCAGAGGAGACGCCGCCAACGCCACCGACAATTACGCTGACGACTCCCTCCACTGTTTGCACTTGTGAGGATAAAGCGTTGGATAAACGCCGTCTCCGGGATTAAGTGTCAGATGTGGGGCTGGGGCAGGGTGGAGTGTGGTGGGCCTGGCTGCACACAGTCACGCTCGGATGGCTCTGGACGGAGAGTGGAGTTGTCTGAGTTGGGTTGAGATTGGCTGGCACCGTGTTTGTGTAGGGTTTGGCGCGGGGACGCCTGGGTGGGAGCGCCGCGGCCTCCAGGCTCAGCAGTCTGAAGGCAACACTCATGTGAGGAGCACGGTGATGGCAACAGACATCACACCATGAGCCAAGGAGCCGACGGCCACCTACCACACTAACCAGAGCGCGCAGTTTGGTTTCTATAGCGACAGAGGGGACGGACCGACTGTCTGCATCACCGCGGGTTTACTTAGAGCCGAGTCTGGAGGTGTCTGGACGGTGGAAACCTCGTTGGAGACAAAGTCAAACGCAGATGTGGTGTCGCGTGTTTACATTTGAGGCGTGCAGCCGTGTTCACGTAGGCCTGAGTGCAAATCACGCTAAATTTATCCAAGATGACATTCTGCAGAGGGGAAACCCCCAATCTGAGGGTTCACAGAGACAACACACTACTTTTACTGCTTCGTTCTTTCTATATTTCTGTAAGTTTTGACACTTAGACAAAAAAAAAAAACATCTATCTTTCTCCGGGATTTATCTTCACAACTCAGAGTTCAGGAAAAGGAGAAACTCCAGCACAAACTCTCATATGCAGGAAAGTGGAGACACTTTGTTAACCCTTTAACAGCGAGCGTATCGCAGACGGCGCGTTTGCGC
This sequence comes from Solea solea, assembly GCF_958295425.1. Lineage (NCBI taxonomy): Eukaryota > Metazoa > Chordata > Actinopteri > Pleuronectiformes > Soleidae > Solea > Solea solea. Next base: position 6,889,262 of record NC_081153.1, on the reverse strand, counting down.
AAGCGCACTCTGCATTACTGTAATTACGCAACGTTTATTTTATTTTTTAAGTGGTTTCTGAAAGCTGAGAAGTTGCACGTCAAAGCCAACGCGTGGTTATTACGGTAATTTCAGGCCGGCAAATCAGCGTCTTTGTCACCAGAGAGGAAAAAAGTTGGGAAAACGCCTGCACGTTTACATTTTTTGGCCTGTTTTTGGACATTGAGACAAAAACTCAAACACATGTTATTTTAAATATGTTTTAAAATATAACTACAGTGATTTTCTTTTAAAAGAAATGTTTTTCTTCCTTTTAAATTGTTAATACACTATTTTAACATGCAGTAAATTGTTAATAACTGACACATATTGAAAGTTATTCTGGAAAAATGGGCATTTTGCATTTCGAGGCTAAAATATATAATTTGTTAATTACATTGCAAACACAAAGTCCCAATTTAGAACTTTTCATTCTTCAAAACTGTTATTGTGGTGGTGGGGAAAAATCGTTATATCGAAATATTGCGATATTTCGAGTGGTGATAACATATCGTTTTTGAGACTCCATTAATGCCATGTCCAGACGGAAACAACAACATCTTTTTCTTTGCCGTTTTCAACAAGTTCCCCCATAAAGACGGCATTGTTTCACGAAATAGCTCCATCGTCCGCACGGAAACGACTCAAAACACTGTAGTACATATGCCAGGACTGTAAGTGGCGCTGTAACGTTACACCAAAAACAGAGAAGAAGACGTTGTACACATGACAGATATCAGGGAAATAATGTCTGCTCGTTTATGTTTATGGTTCGTGCTGTTTCCGTGTGAATATTTACTGACTTTACAGACCCCCGGTGACTTTTTTTATTTGTTAAAAAAACGACAAATCTACCTTTCTGTCATAAACCGGGTTAATTTAGGATTAAGGGTAACCCTAACCCTAAAGTGTAAAAAGAAAGTAGTTTTTGCTTGTAATTTACACAGTATTACTTTCATTAAAAACATTATAAAACACATAAACTAACTATGTGCAAGTCTGTGAGTGTACGGCCTGAATGGTTTTTGTCTGTTGATTTTAATATTTATTCAAAAATCCGTGGAAACCAGCGTGACGTGTCTGTACTGGTCCTGCAGCGTGGAGAGAGACAGTTGAACTGTTCAAACCGCTGCCATGCCATTTACATGAGAAATGTTGCCGAGCAGCTGCTGGTATTTTCTGTATGTAAGTAACACATTTTCAAAACAGGACACAAGGTCATTTCTGTGGATTATTTACACCTGAGAGGAGCAGGCATGCAGATTATGACTGAAAAAGACTCTTGAGGACTTGAGGAGAGAGTTTGAAATGCAGATTTTAACTCACCGGCCACTTCATTAGGTACACATGACATCTAGGAGCAGCAACTGCTGTGATTTTCTGCTGATGAAGTCCATTCTCCTCTGACTTCCATCTCATTTCAGAACATTCTTTGAAAAACAAAGACACAGTCGTGTGTGAAAATCACAGAACATCCGCAGCTTCTGAAATGGCAATAGCACCAACAACCATGTCAGGCTCAAAGACACTTAAATCACCTTTTTCTTCTTCTACTCAGCAGGCAGGAGCTTCCATGTGATGCCATGTGCAGGTGTACCTAATAAAGTGGCAGGTGAGTGAGGAGGAAATGAACTTTGTTTTGTTTCAGACTGACATTGATGAGACGATTGACCCCCGCCTGACCTCTACTCTAGCGTCACCACATGGTCAAAATGTCATTTATGCTCTCGTTTATGAGCAACACTGTAGCTTGACTACAACGCTTTACAGCTTTAATAATAAAACTAATACAAGATGTTTTACTGTTGTATGTAAGCAATACACTGAAGTGGAGAACAGGTGGCGCCATCTAGTGGTGAGGCTGGAGACACTAGTCGCACAGGAAGTCTTGCTTGCCATTTTTACAACTGTTGTGTGTGAAGTTCAATTCACAAGCATATTCATTAATTATTATTAATTATTTACACATAAAACTTTGGTTGTGGTCATTTATTTGTTTGAATTATCAGCCTCACTTTGGAATAAAAGTGCAAATTAAATGAATAAATAATAAATTATAATAATATTATTAATAGTAATACAAAATAAAATGAGAGGATGAATTGTATCAGCTGAGAGGGTCTATCCTGGTCTGTTTATACGGATGGAGCGCCATCTAGTGGCGCCTAATATAAACTACAACTTAACAAATCAGTTATTTTCAGAGAAAGAGCATAAAGATGTAAATTATGACACATTATTCTAATAAAACCAATTATATGAAGTTTAGATTCGTACAAATACATTTGCACATTTCAAAATTGTATTAATCAATCATGTATTAAACTTATGCCTAACATCTTTTTGTTGTGATTATTTCGCTGTGACTTAATCTATTGAATGGATTCACTTGGATTATTAGATTTCTTTGTGTTTTCTTCTGAAATTCAACATTTTTTTCCGTTCTTTTGAAATAAAAGTGACACAAAATCAACAGAATAAATCAATGTTTTGTGGCCAAAAATACAATTTGATTAAATCAGTACAACAGATCTGAGGTCAGGATGATGATGAGGATGATGATGTCACGCCTGCTTCACACCTGGCATTTCACTGAAGTTTCCAAACATTTGGCTCGTTCACATCTGGCTTACAGAGTGTGTGAAGGTGCAAACACAGAGGTTTATTCATGGTTTACTGAGCATGGAGATGGCTGTGGAGACACACACACACACGCACACACACACGCACACAGAAAGCGAGAGGGAGGGAGAGAGAGGGAGTTTTCTTCCCTGTAGGAAGCCGTTCCTGAGGGATTTGTGGGTAACAACATGTTAGTTCCCAGACCAGAGACTGACTGGAAACACACACACACACAAAGACACACACGCACTGGTTTCCATGACTTCAGAGGACATTACATTGACTTACATTCATTTCCTGGAGACTTACTCTAACCTTAACCATAATAACTAGTAGCCTAATCCTAACCTTAACCTCAGCCTAACTTTAAAACATGTCTTCACCTTAAAATGTAGTTCAATTTATGTTAAGGGGACTCGATGTTTGTTCTGTAACACACACACACACAAACTCAGTGAAGACACATCATGGACATAATACATTGTCGTAGCCCCTTACCCTAACCTTAACCATCACAACTAAGTGCCTAAACCTAACACTTAACTTTACATTAACATAAGCCAAATTCTAACCCTAAAACCAAGTTTTAACCCTGAAAAATACCTTTAAAGTTGTGGGGATTAGATTAAGTCTTCCCCACAATTGTCAAAATGTCAAGCTCCATAACCCTTAACCTTACCCTAGTTCTAATCCTAAAACGAAGCCTTAAACTTTAAAAAAGCCTTTAAAAGTGTCAACGTTGTGAGAAACAGTCAAAATGTTCTTGCAAATATTGGTTTGAATCAAAATGTGTGTCCTCACAGCCTACTACACACACACACACGCACACACACAGACCAGGCCACCCAGATGTGAACCTCCCAGCACTGAGAGCAGCATCACTATTTCATGAGGGAACTGTGGCTGAATGTCAAAACTACACATCGCCAGCTTCGTATCTGTCACTCTCACTTTTATCTCACCACAGCAGGAGGCAGCTCTGTGTGTGTGTGCGCGCGTGTGTGTGTGTGTGTGTGTGTGTGTGTGTGTGCGTGTGCGTGTGTGTGTGTGTGTGTATGTATGTGTGCGTTCACAGTAAAAAGTCCACTACAGTTAAAGATTTTCAACAAAATGTCCCACATTCAAAACCAAAAATGTCTGTTTTCATTTTTTATTTGGCAGAAATGATGCGTTGCTTTAGGCGACGCTGAAGCAAAAACCAAGCTCTTTATCCTAAAAGTATAGTTTTAAAATCAGAGTCTAGAACCCAGATTATAATTATAATGTCCATTGATCTGAGGGGTCACCATTAATTTATAAATGACCAAATGAGGGCATTAACTGATCACTCAACTTGACTACTCAAGATATGAAACAACACATACTTAAATAAGCAAATTCATTAGTAAATGAAGCAATCAAATGCACTACTAACAATAAATAAAAATATTAAAGAACAATTAAATAAATTATTACTAAAACAACGAAACAGATATTTACTGAATAATCAGTGGCTGGATTATATTCTGAGAATTATGAATTCAATCCAATCAAACCTGACCTAATCTAGTATATCCTAACCTAAACTAACCTGACCTAAACTAAACTAACCTGACCTGTACTGACCTGAACTAACCTAATGTGCTAACTAAACTAAACCAAACCTAACTTGACCAGACCTAACCTAACCTAAACTAAAATGACCTAACTAAACCTGGCCTGACTTAATCTGAGCTGATTTTACCTAAAATGGCATGACCCTCTAAAAAAATTAAACTAAACTTAACTAAGCTTAACTAAATTAAATTAACTTAAATTAGATAAAACTATGCTAAGCTAAACTTAACTAAGCTAAATTAACTTAATTTAAATTAGATAAAAATATGCTAAGCTAAACTAAACTAAACTAAACTAAACTAAACTAAGCTAAACTATATTAAACTAAGCTAAACTAAACTAGTTTTAATCTCAGGTTTTTCTCCTGAAGTTGTGTGAACATGTAAAATCAAAAACCTTGTCCTACATATTGAAAACTTACCCTGCAGAAGCTGGACTCTTGTGAGTGTGTGAGTGTGTGTGGACTCTTGTGATTTGGTGCAGCCAGAAGGAAGAGTGTAGATTCTGGTCTGACTGATCCTGATGACTGACACATGATTCTGGATCCAGCTCATGAAAAAACAGCCGAGGAGGAAGAGACAAAGGAGGAGAAGAACTGAGACACTCCATGAAACAATGTAGCTTTGGGGAAAGAAAAGTATAAAGTTAATTCTCTAAACAACAACAAACCTTTAAGGTCCAGGAGCTGCAGCGTGGAGACACCTGTGTGTGTGAGTGTGTGTGCGCTCGTGCAGGGGCGTTCATAGAAATCCGGGCCTCCTGTGAGTCCGATTCGAGCACTAACACATTAAATATCTATACCACCTGACAGGTAGAGCTGCCGTGCTGCTGCAGGCTCGCTGAATGATTCAGGGGTTTCCCTCCCTGATGACACGTGTGAATGTGCAAACTGTAAAAACTGCTGCAGAGACAAGAGTTCATGTGTTCAACTTTCACCATCTTCCTGCTGCTACGTCAGCTACTTTGGATAGAGCAAACACAAAGAAAGAAAGTGAGAGGAATGAGAATCAAACAGCACAGAAGAAAGAAAGATTATGTAAGTCCTTATATTTTCATCAAATAAATGACTGTTTTGATTTTTTAATCCTTTGATATATATTATTGTTTTGTTAGATGTTAGAGAAAGAAGTGAAAAACCTTTCTAAATTTGCACTTTGTTCCTTACATGTTAATTCTGGTCAGGTTTGGTTAGGTCAGCTTGGCTCAAGTTAGGTCAGGTTTGGTCTGGTCAAGTTTAGGTTTGGTTAGATTGGATCAGGTTTGGTTTGGTTAAGTTAGGTCAGGTCAGGTCTGGTTTAGTTAGCACATGTTAGATTAGTTCAGGTCAGTACAGGTCAGGTTATTTTAGGTTATATCAGGTTTGTTTTGGTTAGCACATGTTAGATTAGTTCAGGTCAGTACAGGTCAGGTTATTTTAGGTTATATCAGGTTTGTTTTGGTTAGCACATGTTAGATTAGTTCAGGTCAGTACAGGTCAGGTTATTTTAGGTTATATCAGGTTTGGTTTGGTTAGCACATGTTAGATTAGTTCAGGTCAGTACAGGTTAGTTTTAGTTTAGTTAGCACATGTTAGATTAGTTCAGGTCAGTACAATTTTGGTTTAGTTTAGTTAGCACATGTTAGATTAGTTCAGGTCAGTACAGTTTTGGTTTAGTTTAGTTAGCACATGTTAGATTAGTTCAGGTCAGTACAGGTCAGGTTATTTTAGGTTATATCAGGTTTGGTTTGGTTAGCACATGTTAGATTAGTTTCCGGTCAGTACAGGTCAGGTTACCTTTAAGTATATAAAACAACAACAACAAAGACTTTGGTCTAAATTCGCACTTTATTCCTAACACTTACAGGTTTGTTTTGTCCCCGTTTCCCTGGCCCCCAAAACAACAGGCACACAGATAGCGATGAGTTAAGGGACAGTAGAGAACAGTTTCAAACCCAAACGTTTTCAACAGAATCAACTTAGACAGAGAGAGCCTCGAGGTCAAAAAACAGCATATTCATGTAGGCATACTTCAAAACAGAAATGACCCAAAAACAACAGATACTAAAGCTTACAGAGCAGTGTTTGCTTCATTACTTATGTCCACCACCATCGTTATCATTAGGCTATGTAAAAGAACACTTTCGGGGCCATCGTAAAAATGTGGGAGTCATACAATGCGGATAAAATAAAACATAATAATCAAGGTGAGAAGATACAGTGGAACTCTTTGGTTTTCACTATTGAGGTTCTTTTTTCTTTAGCAGTAAAATTTATCTTTGCTGTCCTCTTAACCTTTGGATTTAAGCTGCATTGTAGAAAAAATAGAAATGATAAGTCGTCTTTTTTCTTTTAAATTTCTAGTAAATAAATTAAAAAACAATATGGGGCAAACAATAACGACTGAAGGTATTCTCTCTTTTTTTTGTTTCCCTCCTACTCTCTGTTGTAAGGTTTTACATTTTGTGTTCTCGAAGCCAAAAAAAGGATTTTATGTCTTAATGGTGACTTGGAAAGGTTGAGCAGAGAAGTAAAATTAACATTCACAGCCACAGTAGAACTACAGTTAAAAAAAAACAAAAAACAAAAAAACTTTCAAGGCCTGAAGTGCTTTTATAATCTGACAGTATTTTAATACTAATGTCAGGCGCTGGATATCCTTTATTTCATCAGTTACAGTCCCTAATGAGGATCCTGAATGTTTATATACACATGAAACCACCGTGAGAGTGTGTGTGTGTGTGTGTCTGTCTAGAGTGTGTGTCGTGTTGTGTTTCACTGTGGTAGTGTTAACTTTGGTATCATTCTCTGTCCACCACAGACGAATCTGACTTCACACACACGTAACGTCAGAGCTGCACTGCTGTCAGAGCCAAAATAACCCACAACTCTGTAGAATATAAGTGGCTATTTTTCTTAAGTTTGACATCCATGCATGTTTTTTTTTTAGTTTAAAACCCCCCACAAAAACCTGGGTTTTAAACAGTTTCCTCTGACAGCAGTGATGAATAAACACACACCCTCGTCTCTACAACACCGTCCTGAACTCCAAACAGCAAACAGGAGAAGACGCGGTGGTGTATTCTTTAGGTTTAAGCCGGTAAGAAAGACTAGTTTGTGAAAATCTTTGTTTTTCCATCGTTAAACTAACTTGCTAGGGCCAGTTTTACACCCCCCACTCCTGAGTTCAAACATGTCACATCATCTTTTTTTTATTTTTATTTTTTTTATTATTTTTAAATCATTAAAGCTTGAATATCTATTTGGTTTTTTATCAGTTAGTATCAGAGGTATGAGTTAAAAGCCTCGTCCTGAAGTGGAACAGAGGGAATAAGAAAGCTTTTTAGAGAGCAGAGGAGGTGACGTGAGGACGTTCACGCACAAATGTTGCTTTGTAAACTAAAGCACGGGGGGGAAAGAAGAATCACTTTAACCACTTACCAGTTTGAGCGTGTGAAACTGAACAGGGTTAGACAGCTAATATTTCAGTCAGTTAAGTTTACTTTCAGGTGACACATGCTACATAAATGTCCTGAGGCTATGAATATAATCCACCTGTACGGGGCTGCAGCAGCAGCTAAATAAATGTGCTAATATGTGTCATTAAGTTATTTCTTACTGCTTTTCCATTTTTTTAGGTAGTTTTAGACATGAAATATTTTCATAATATGCCAATTTGCTCTGTACTGGCACCAAAATTACAGTGGTAGCCTATGACATCACAGTGAGACTGTAAAAACAAGTGAAAACAAATGCTTTTAAAAGGCTATATGTATATCTGTTGTAATTAGTTGTATTCACGCAGTTTAAAAAGAAATCTGGTTGAACGTTAACGCCACTTAGCTAGTCGTGTTTAGCTAGTCGTTAGCATGACATAACATAAAGTAAAGCAACATTAAGAGCGTATTCTTTAAATTCCAATTAAACTGTCAGTTAGCAGGTGGAAATATTAACAGCTAACCTCCATGTGAAAGATATTGTGTGGTTCAGTGTGTTTTAATTTAACAATGTTTAAATGAGTAATTTAGTCGACACTAAACTGACATGCCTAGCTAACTTTGTGCTAATGAAGAGCTAGCCAGTTCAACTAGCACCTTGGGAAATCCCTGCTACAAAATAAAAACCTGTGGAAAAGTAAACGCCATTGACCGAATATTGTAAATCCTTAGAACATTCTCCAAATTCTGTGTGTTCCCCCCCCCCCCACAGAGTTAATTTACAAGCAACATTTTTCCCCCGTCACAGTTTCCCTGCCAGGACTCTGCTTACAACAGTCTTATGGTTTGGTTTTGCTTTGAAAACATTCGTTTGGCGTCTTCTCTTCTCGTCTCGATCTCAAGAACACCCCTCTCTGCGGACACAAGCCTCACAACAACCCCCCTCCCCCCCTGAAAAAACTATTACAAAGAAAGACTTAAATAGAATCATCCAATAAATACATAAATAAGGGATCAATAAATAAAACAAACAACATGAGGGACAAAGAAGTTCATAAAATACAAACGGACCCACTTTTTTTCCCCATCCCCCGAAAAAGCACACACACCTCCCGTATACAATAAATACAAATACCTTTTTTTTTTTTTTTTTTAACCAACAAAGAGCCTGTGAGAGATAAAAGAGTTTAAAGCTTTTGGTTCTTAAATCAAGTCACCGTCTTCGGTCGTTATCATCATCATCATCATCGAGGATAATAGTCCCAGCCTCTTTATACATCAGCAACATGTAAGAGCAGTTTAACATACTGTATATTATTTTCCCCTACAAAAAACCTATCAGAACTAATGGATACATTCCCTCTAAAAGTTTACGTTAACAGGCTTTAATCCGTCTCAGACCTGATCTGCTCCCCCCTCCCCATATCATCTTCATCACTGGTTGCCTTCAGCACCTGTGTCCGTGTATATTGCAGTGTAATCCTGTCTGGTTTCCACCTGGGCCTGTTTTTTCCCCTCACATCAGTGTTTGTCACATAAGCCACTTTGAAACTTGTTTTAAAACTTGTTTTAAAGTGGTTTGGTCTGTGGAAGTGAGTTTGTACCACAGCAAACATGATTTGCTGGTGATCAGCTGTTAAATAATAGTTATATTTTAAATTAACTGTGCAGCTACTGGTTTTTATTTCTTTCTGAACATATTTACTGTGAGGATATCAACTTGGAACTTGCCTTACAAATCCCATGGATGTTGATTTCTTTTTAAAGTTTTTTGACCAGTAAATAAGATTTATTTTCCTGTCTGTTTATATTGTGCACATGCATAATGGTGAACATCCAGTGCATGGAGGCCATTAATTGGCAGAGAAAAAGAGTAAATTAGTCAATAGTCGTCAGTACTGCACTGTTTAGAATGAAACACACATTAGAAATGCTTATTTGCTCGTACTCCTTTGAGGAACTAATTTCATATGTAATGTGTTGTCAGATAATATTTAGCTGTAGATTTTGTTTCTGACATTTCTTCAGTAAATTTGTGATAACTGTGTTAAAAACAGGTCCAGGCTGAAAATGACCAGCGTTTATATCTGAACTGTGTAAAAAAAAAACAAGCAGATCGACTGACAGAGTGTGTCATTTTGTTATGGTTTGGTTTGTTATTTGGTTTGTAAGAATTATCTTTACACTGACACAATCACACGCTCTGATACATATACGGTATGTAAACATACACACACACATTCACACACACTCACACACACTCCTACATCTTTGTGCATTGGTTTGGTTGTTCTATTTGGTCATACGGTCTAAAAGGTTTTGGTTTTGGTTTTCAGTTTTGGCTTTTTCACACAACACTCTGGATTATTATTATTTTTAAATCTTGGAAGCTACATTTTCACATTTATGTCCGAACTTAACTGAAGTGGAATAAAAACCCAGAGCACAACCGAAGAGACAAGAAGATATGAAAATAGGCAACCCGTTACCCCGGCCCCCGCCACCCGCCTCCCTCTTTCCCGCCCGCCGCTTAATAAGTAGAAAGCAATGAGACAAATCCATACATCGTTAACAGACACACTATGGAAAGCAAAAACAAAAATATATATACTCTCAAAGTCAGTTTTCGTTGAGGTTATTCCATATTTTTATCCATCCAGGTAAAAGAAAGAAAAGAAAGTGAGAACAAAGCCGAGGTGGGCGGCAGAGGGAGGGAGGGAACGATTTCTGTCTGTCGATACGAGAACGGCAATCACAGTTAAAGACAAACGGACAGACACGGCCTTACTCCCTCCTCTTCTCCCCTTCTTTGTTTGTATTTGGTTTAGTTACAGTTCAGTCACTCATACATAGCAGTAGTAGTAGCTTTTGGTTTTTGGGTTACTTTTTGGTTTTTACCTCCTCCTGCTCCTCCTCCTTTTTTTTTCTTCTTCTTTCTTTCCCCTGCAGCTTTTTAAACCTTTGGTTCCTCTGCTCCTGACCACTTCTCCTTCTCCTCTTCTTCTTCTTCTACCATTTTGGCCCTTTCATGTGATCTTTGGAGACAAAGGATGGGGGCAGATGGGAGGGAGGGATGGAGGGCAGGGGTTTGGGGGCAGTAAGGGGAACGCCAGTGCTTCACCTCTTTCTTTTGTTCTTTTTTTTGGTTTGGAGTCTTTCTTATGCCTGTAGTGTGTGTGTGTGTGAGTGTGTGTGTGTATATATGTGTGTATTTCCTTCTCCCTTTGACACTGCTGAGGTTTTGTCTGGACACTCGTCTCCCGGGCAAATCCAGAGACAACGCTGCCAGAGGCGATGCTTTGGTATCCAAGAGTGACTGTCTGGTGGTAGATGAGCGGTCTGGAAAATGACATGACAATGGTATGGGGTGATAATAAATAAAAGAAAGGCAAATAATACTGAAAAGCCCCCACATCTGTGTGTGTGCGGGGTGTTTTTCCTCTTTGTCGACAGTATAAATACTGTGCAAGTGTTAAGAAATTAAAAAAATGGTGGTGAAATACAAAAACAGCTTCACACAAAACTAATTTGACCAGTTTTAACTTAAAAAATACGATCAAAATCAGATTTTTCCCACGTGTATAGTTGATTTTAACCTGTGTATGTGCCGGACGAGTGGATTCTGCCACATAATTTGAATGAATGAATACCACAGATCTGAGGCATACATGGTAAAGCTTTGTAAAGTTATATTTATACGACAAGTACGTGAGGATCGGCATCTTAACCTGACATTATATTGATTATAGTGGTAAACTCCACCCGTCTGCTACTCCAGGCTGAATAAAGCGAACACAGTGTTGTCATGACAGGTAGGCTTATGGTGGTAAAGCTGTTTAGAGAGAGGTAGGTATTTACCCTGCATGTGTGATCAGCTGTGAAACACTAAACTATTTGCTAAAAGAAAATAAGACAAAAAAACAAAAAAGAAATCCTGAGTGAAATGGAGAATGTTTGGCATGACGTAGTATGAAGTGGTGAACTGACCCTGGACAGATCAGAATGTAAAAGTCTTTTTGAACTAAAGCTTTTCTCTCCGTTTATTGTTTTTTTTTTGTCTTTTTTTGGTTTTCAGTTTTTGGTATTTGGAGATTTTGGTTTTCATCTTTGTAGGTGTGTGTTTCTCCTCGAGCATCTTTTCTTTCTTTCTCTTTAAAAATTTGGTTGCAGCCAACTTCCTGACCCTCTGCGCTTGTTAAACAAGTCTTTTCCTTTTCTGTTTTTTTTTTTGCCTCCCATCTTGCACACACAGTTCCAGGTCTCATCCCTGCCCTCATCCGAGTTTTTTTTTTATTCTTCTTCTCCAGCCGTAAAAAGGCGTGGTGTTCGTTTCCTCCTGATGCCAAAAAAAAACAAAACAAAAAAACACAACACTCCTCAGTGCCACGTCTCCAGCTGTAGATCATTATTTGGTTTCAGATTTCTCCCCTCCATTCTGCAGTTCTCTCTATTCTCTCCATCCTCTCTCTCTCTCGTTGCTCCCCGCGTTCATCTGTGTATATTTTTGGCTTCGGAGGACGTCAGCGGGGAGAGAGAGAGGAAATCACAGATGGATCAGACAGAGAGATGGCTTTGGTTGAAAGGCGAGTTTGTAAATTTAGATTTTTAAAGCTCCTTTAACGCCCTCTTTGCTCCTCCCTGTCCTCCTCTTCTGATAGGATACTTTGGCTGTCAGTCAGGAATCACTCGGCCATGGCTCCACCCAGTGGCGGCGGCGAGGCTTCGCTGAAGGAACAGAAAGAGGCGGGACTCGAACACGGAGACTCCTCGGGGCAAGAGGTCGGGCTCATGAGGTCAACGCTGGCACCGGCGGGCGGAGACTGGGAGAAGGAGAGCCTGGTGCCGCCAAGACCACCGCTGCTGCTGCTGACCAGTCCCATGGTGGCCGTGGAGGCGGTTGCCATGGAGCCGGTCACCATGGGGAGGAGAGTGGGGCGGTTGAGGAAGAGGGAAGGGCGGAGGGAGGCGGCGACAGCAGGACCGCCATGTCCACCCAGAAGCATGTGACCTGCTCCTGCCTCCAGGCTGGAGAGGGACAGCTGATGACCGCTGCTGGCTGCCAGAGCTGAAAGGAAGGAAGGAAGGAAGGAAGGAAGGACACCGGGAGAGAGTGAGAGAAGGAAGATTAAGAGACAGAGAAGACAAGGCCAAGAGGAAGTGAGGAGGCCGAGGGGGAAGAGGAAAGACAAAAAAGAGATGATGTAGAAAAAGTGACAAAGTGGAGAGGATGAAAAGAAAGAGGCACAAAAAAAGGAAGACAAAGCAGAGGACACAAAAATAACAAGGACAAGAGTGACAAAGAGAAAGAAGGAAGAGTAAAAACAAAGAGAAAGATGGAGAGAATGATTAATGGAGGCAGGAGGATGAAAAGGAAGGAACATTTGAATAAAAGAAGGGAGAGGAGGAAAAGAGGAAGACAGGTCAGTGAAGGAGTCATCGCTTACAGAGGAGACATTTAAAACCTGGACGATGAAGATGAAGATGTTTAAACATACTTTTGTTAGAACCAGTTTGGAAATATTTAAAGGTTTGTTTCATCAAAATCTCATCAAAACAAGTGAGTTTTCATATGACTAAGAGATATTTTCTGCATAAAAAGATGATGAAACATATTTAAGCTGATGGTGAATACGTGATGAGTGATAAAAAGAATGAAAATGGAGATTATTTCCCACAAACACGCAATTAGTGTAGTGCTGTGCAGTTTGAAATAATCGTGATTTATATTTTGACCCAAATATTTGAGCAGCCCTAGTTATAAAACTGTGCTGTGCTAATAAATATAGCTTTCTTTCTTTAAAAACAAAACTTAAAAAAATCCATTATCTGTTGCTCTAATTAATCCTAACATTAAACTGTGAGGTGACAAACACAGCAGAATAATCTGCTGACCTTCAGAGTAAAAGCAAACTCTTGAAACATCCACAGCGCGTGTGGCTCCCGGCGGGAATCAAACCAGAAATCCTTTTCTGGTCAAACACTTCATTTAAACCGTCTCTATCCTCCCCTCTTTTCACTCGGCCTCCTCTTTCTTCCGATAACTCCATCAGCGTCGGCGCTGCCAGAGCTGCACTTTCCATAACACGCTGTATCCTTCTCATCAACACGCGGCCTGGAGGAGGGTCAGTGCTGCACTGTGCTGCTACGGGCAGACGGAGCACATGACGGATTCAAAGCCCGGCTTGTTAGTGATGCTTAATTGATTCGGCAGCAGATCGTCTCTTTCAGAAAGGAAGAGGAGACGAGATATTTAGCCAACAGGCCTGTAAATATACTGAGGAGTAAGAGGAGGATTGTGCCTGTTCAACGGTTTACTATAAGCTGACCTGACGGCCTCCTAATCTTTGCCATGAGGGCGCTCTCTTGTCACGTTGTGATAATGGCAGGCTATTGTATGGGAATCCAATTGAATCTTTCATGATACAAAGTGATTCAAAAAGTTTGTGCTGAGGAGGAGAAGAAGGAGAAGAAGGAGGAGTGAGCAACGAGGCCTCGCTGTTGGCTGAAGCTTTGCCAGGAAATTCATTTTGGTTTCAGAATGAATGAAGGGTGAAATGGGAAGTGGAAGTCTTTAGAAATGGAGACTCATGAGGAAGATGCCGAGCCGCAGGGGAACGGTCAGCACACACACCAACACATACATGCACTAATGCACGCACGCGCACACACACACACACACACCTTGCATTGTAGCCAGGGGATTGCTGCCAATGAGAGCCTGGTTCATCCCTGTGCTTACTCCCATCATTGTGTTCCTGAAATGTGGATGGATCGCAGATTCACATACACACACACACACGCGAGAACAATCACACATGCAGAGAAAAAGAAGACACATTAAACTGATATAAAGTGAACACATCCCACTGTTTCTGGATGTCATGGTGTCATTTACAGCAGTGTTTCATCCATTCATATTATTAATCTGCCTCTGGTCTTTTAATGAACAGAAACAATCTGACATTATTTGTTTGCTGCGTCCTTTCGTCTGAAAGCTGATCAGGGAGCATTTGTGTGTATACAGCAGCAGCAGCAGCAGCAACAGTGCAGGGGTGGGTGGAGACATGAGGAACTTTTCGTGGCCTCTTGTTTGTATTTTCAGTCAAAGTACAACCTGTCTGCAGGGCAGGAATATGTCCGGGCGACACTAGATATAAAGACTGCTATAGTGAGGAAACACAGAGGGAGCCGTGTGGAGCAGATACTTTGTGAGTAAAACAAAGACCATTTTACACATTATCATGTTTTCCTGAATTTGTAGCCACATTTGAATAAAGCATCTTTAAACACAGACTCTGGTGTTTGGAGATGTATTGCAGGTTGCAAGCATCACATATTTGTTCAGTACTTTCAGTACTTTATTTCTAGGCCACATGCCACCGTTTGCACATATTTCAAATTGTTTGTTTGTGTTTGGCTCGTAAAAAGATGCAGAATTGCAGCCAAACTGGTGCAACAACAGTGTGACATTCCTCAACGTCTGGCTAACATGCAACTACATACAAGAGAAATTATGAAAAATAATTTCCAAACAAAAATGTAGATGTAATTAAGTCTATTTCAACGCTCTTCTTCAATGAAAGAAGATGTTTTTTTGTCTTTTCCTTTGAAGGTTTTGCTGTTGTCATCACTTACCCAGTGTTGAGCCCGTGGACCCCGAGGCTGGCAGGGGCGGGGCTGGCTGTGCTATGAGGAGGCGGGGTCACAGAAGAAGAGGTGGAGCCGACTGCAGCCGAGCTGACAGGTGTCATGGGGCACGATGCTGTGGGTGATGAGCTGGCAGCTGAGATGAAGAGAAGAATCGTTAGGATACTGAGCAGGAAATTCACCTTTTTTCCCTCTCTGTGAAATATGTTGTGGGGGCAAAATTAAACCAAAAAAACCTTTTAAATACCACTTAGAAAGTAAATTTAATGCCAACTGCCCCCCTATTTATGAAGTAATGTAGTATGACAGACCAATATTTGAGTTCTTAAATACATATTAAACATAATCAATTTTCAAAACACTTCCTATAATCTGTAACACGTATCTAATCTGTCATCCTATAACACGTTTGTGAGATTACAGGATGGTGTGTTGTGGGTATTACAGATGCCTAACAAGGTGCCATTAAAAACCACCTTCCTGCAAATTTCACAAACAATTTTATATTTTTCTGATACTGAGGCTGAGTTATTAACAGGGATGAAGCTCTTTATATATTTCACTGCCAGAAGTTGCATTCAATGTCACCCCCTGAGTGAGCATCTCCGAGAGACACAACACATTATTGAAAGAAAATTAATCACGGTTAACACGTTCATCTCTGTCGAGTGTCTTCTTTGACTCCACTCAACTCCAGTCTCGTAAGAGGAGTTTGGAAAATATTAGCCTCGGCTCAGCGGGCCAATAAATTTCCAGCTGTGTTTGTTACCTGTCAGGTCGTCTGTCATATCTGTGAACCCTGAGATCGCTCTCACCGTCGTCCACGTCTATAAATCACGAGCACCAGTCACGACACACATGGGTAAACAACTCAAGATGGGACCAGTTCCATGTTGTCGTTCGGTGAACCATTATCGTTTCCTATTTCAGTTTTTCCCTCTCACAGAAATCGTTTTCTTGCCACTGCATCAAAACTCCCAAACAAAAAAGGGAGACGCTACAGAAAAAACCAACTGCCTCCAAATAATGTCAGCAGCGGTTTAATCTTCTCTGCGAGCGACCTTTGGGCTCCGAAAACACGATTGCTCTGGACTTTAATAATTCATTGACGAGGCTCAACACAGCCACAAACAGTAATTACAGCTCACCTGTTGTGCTGAGGCTGGTGGTGACCTGGGACAGACCCTGACTCGATATCTGGGAAGAGACGAGTGAGGGGAAAGAAATTAGGAAACAAATATTGGAGCAGCCTCTGAAATTACACCAAAACAGAAAGTGGGATGATGGTGGATGGGCTGTACCATGTGCGGGCTGTAGCAGGAGGTTTTGTGCGTCACAATGGGTGAAGTCTGGCTGGGCAGAGGAGGGGTGGTGCTGCAGGAGGGGTTGATGCGTTTCTCTTTCTGCCGGCGGTTGCAGAACCAAACGCGGATCACCTCCTTCTCCATGTTGAGCTGCTCCGCCATCAGAAGGATCTCTTCAGAGGTAGGCTTCTGGTTCTGAGAGGGGGGAGACACCAGAGAGAAGAGCGAGCAAACAGTTATTGTCATCACACAAAAAAAGACTACACATAAATGTCCTTTATTGGCAGAAATGACAGTGTGTATTATCATATATTATTCTATGGCAGCCTGAAAGCTTTTTCAGTTCCTAGTGAAATCACTGCAGATTTTAACAAATAGACTTGTCTGCTCACCCCTTCATTTCCTAAGCTGATAGGAAACTACGGTGGCCTTCACATACCACAAAGGTTATATTTCGTACAAGGCTTCCCCTTCTAATGCAAAACATTCACTCTGGCTTTTGTCCATTTGTCTATTTGTGCTGGTAAAGAAACACGGCGGCGTAAGATGGTGGCTATTAAAGTGAATATACACTGAAGCAAATGTACTTCGATCAGCTGATAAACCTTTCTAAATGATTGTTAGTTTTTGTGTCATCCTGCTCACAAACACACAGAGGCAAGCTGGCAAACAAAACCTCCTGAGTGAAGATAACTTTGTACTGAAGTGTAAGATTGAGTTCTGTGGTTGGTTGGTAGTTGAGTCTCTCACCGTGCTGAAGTTGCGCTCCAGGGCCACTCGCACGTTGGTCTCGATGCTGGTGCGTTTCTTCCTGCGTCGGCCGGGCAAACCCTCCAGTCCGTGTAGAGGGGAGGAGATGGAGGAGGGACTGGGCAGCATGCTGTCCACTGCCATAGTTTCTTTCACAGAGAGAGAGAGACACACATGAGGACATGCAGGTGAGTGGCACAGAAGAAGCCTTCTTTTATGCTGCTCCATGGTCATCGAATAACCTTCACAACACGCTTTATGAATTTGTTTTTCCCATTGAGCATGAAACATTGATAAAAGAGTTGCTATCCCTTAGTATTACTAAGTAGGACTTAGTATTGTGTGTTTGTGGTCCTTTGTCCACTGCAAATCAGCTCTATTGATTATTTGCTGTATTGTATAGGAAACTGTATTGTGGAGGGTCGTCTTGACCCAGGTCTCCCTTGAAAAAGAGATTTTGATCGCAAGGGACTTCCTGCTTAAATATACAAGAAAAAATGAAATCGTTTTGATGGATGAAATAATAAATAAATGTCCTGTATTTCTTCAGGTATTCATTGTGGAGATTCATTTTAAAAGCATGTGAAAAACATCTGTAATTCTATTTTATTCACACCAAACATTTCTGAAATGTGGACAAAATAAACCAGATAATTTACAGTATTTACCTTGATATTTAAATAAAAACAACTCTACAGTACTTTCATTTCTAAGTGATTGTAATTTTGTTTTGTTTTTACACCATACATTTCTGAAATCTTGACAATATAAACCAGATCATTTAAAATATTTAACATTGAAATGGATTTTATTTTTGGATATTATTGACATTTAATGTGAAATGTGTTATATAAGAATTTTACTTAACATGGACAAAGGTATGCGTTCACCAGCTCTACTTTCATCACTCACCTGCGTCACTCAGCCACTTCTCCAGCAGAGGCTTCAGCTTGCACATGTTCTTAAAGCTCAGGTTGAGCGCTTCAAAGCGGGAGATGGTGGTCTGGCTGAAATCGTTGCCGTACAGTTTTCCCATAGCAACACCGACATCTCCCTGATAGAAGCACATAACAAGTGTCAGAGACACGCGGACACAAACACCAGTCTCTATAACTCTGTGAACCTTCCCTCTCTTACCTGTGTGAACCCCAGCTTGATGCGTCGCTGTTTGAAGGTGCGGGCAAACTGCTCCAGCTCCTCCAGGTCGCTGGGCTCTTCCCCCAGGTGCCCTCCAAGGCCTCCGGGGGTCAAGCCGGAGCTCAGCGAGGAGGCCATGGTGCTGCCAGATGCAGATGTGCCTCCCACAGATGTCACCACACCAACGCCGCTGCTGCCGGTCACAACCACAGAAGCACCGCCGCCGCTGCTGCTGTTGCTGCTTCTAGCCATCACAACATCACTGCTCTTCTCTCTCTGAGAGGTGACACATACATGTGAGCATGAAGAATTTGGTTATACGATGTACTGACTGTCACATAAACCCGAGGGGACTAGACTTACTGTCTAGTGGCTGTTTGACTCAGTTCACCAACAGTTTCAGTCTATGGTTTTGTTTTCTGGGCTCATTTACAACATGTCCGTTGACTTACTTAGAGTTTAGTGCTTTGTAAGGTCACTTTTAGTCACCTCCGACAACCAAATTGTGGCCAGTTTATCCTCAAACCCAAATGAACTTTAGTGCTAAATTTAAGAAGATTCTCTGGGTTTCCTACATTCACAAGAGAAAAAAGCCATTTGAAGTCTCAGTGAGTTGGATCTTTAGCCACCAGAATCTACATTTGTCATAGATTCCAAGTGAACGATTGTGTCAAATTTCAGTTTGAGTATCTCAAGATAAGCAATGAAAAAGACGGAAAAGTTTTTGGAGAGATCAAACTGACCTTGATTTTTATCCACCAGAATCTAAACAGTTCATACCTGAGTCCAAGTGAATGTTTGTGATTTTGACCACAATATAGAAAAATGTATTATGGCATTCATAAGATTACTAATTTACATGGAGATCACACTAACCTTGATCTTTGCCCACCAGAATAGTCCAAGTGAACGTTTGTACCAAATTTAAAAAGGATTCCCTGTTAAATATTAGATTTTAGGATACTAATTTCTTAATAGTTAATTTTCATCTCCCAAATTTGGAAGAATTCTTGAGATATCATGTTCATAAGAATGAGTCAGATGGATTACATAGGCATAAAAGTGTTGATAAAAAAAGTATTTTTTTCTAAATTCAAATGCACCGGTGAGTGAATACATATGAGGGAATCAGCTGAGAGAATCTTTTACATCTTTTATTCTAAACGGCAGGAAAAAAACAATCCCTTAATATTTGACTATAGCAGAGGCGTCAGAGCAGGAATGCAACCCCTGTGAGCTGCGGGAGCATCGGCTTAATTGACTGAACATGATGCATGATATCCGCCTCATTTACATTCACCCTCTGTGTGTGCATACAGACGCAACACCTGCCTCATGTTTGACACGACTTCCATTACAGTTTAATGAAAAAATCTATAACAGGCTGAACCTGTGTGAGGATGCATTCGTGGATTATGTTAGATAAAGGCCAAGGACACGAGGTGAGACGTTTGGCTGTGGATTCATAATCAAGGTTGAAGATCCTCATTGAACTCAGAAACTACATCAGGAAGCTAATAGTTTTTCTCTGCCTTTGCAGCATAGATGAAAAAGCAGTGCTGTCAAAATTAATTTCACACAGTTATTGCGTCATTAAACATTCTCTTACCTGTGCTTGGAGACTCAGGCGAGGTGGTGTTGTCAGAAGTCCTGCAGGGTTTTGCTGAGGTAGCTGGATCAGATTTGGTGTCGAAAGCAAACCTGTGAAAATAAAAACAACAACAAACCAATAAAAAAAAAAAAAACATATTAACCAAGCATTTTCTTGATAAAGCAATTATTGAGCGTTAACCCAAATAATGTTTATAATGTTTTAAAAGTGAGAGACAGAGGTGTGTTGTGCTTCCTCACCCTGCTGTTGCTGCTGTGCCTGTGCAGGCTGAGACAGGAGGAACTGGGCCGGAGACTGGAGAGCATGGCCAGGCATCAAAACCAGCTGCTGGAGCTGCAACAGCTGCTGGATGTCCTGTAAAAACACAATCAGAGTGAAAAAGTGAAAATTGTCACTTAATTATGACTACGCTGATGAACAGAAATGAGGGAAAAAGTCACATGTCAGACATGACACGTGACCCCCAAACCTGAAACTGGTCTTGCTCATCATACCTGTGCTGTGAGCTGGATTGGCTGTGACAGAGCCAGCTGTGGAGCCTGGACGGTTTGCTCCTGCTTGATTGGCTGCTGCTGCTGTGACTGCGACTGGTTCTGCTGCTGCTGGTTGGCTTGTTGCTGCGCGGCGGCATGCGCAGCATGAGCAGCGTGGGCCGCATTGGACTGCTGAACAGCGGCTGCCAGGAGCTGAGCCTGAGCCTGTTGGAGGAGCAGCTGCTGCTGGGCTGGGAGGAGAGCGGCAAGCTGGAGGAGGAAGAGGAGGAGGAGAAGAAATAAGGACAGAAATCAGAGAAGTGATGTAAAGTGGAAAGAAGATGGGTTAAGGGAAAGAATTACGACAGGACAAAATGTAAAGGAAGTGTAAAGAAAGCAGAGTGCAGGTGAATCTGTTAAAGTAGAGTATTAAAGCAAGCCAGAGCAAGACAAGCAAGAATTCCACCCACTTAAATAAGTGTGCAGCTGAGGTATTTCACTGTCACATGAACATAACACTGGACCATTTTACTGCAGGTTGTTATGCAATGTTGTTTGCCCTTAAGGGCAGCAGTGTACATACACTGAATATTTTTACTGTGAGTTACAACTTGACATGTGTCACGACATCACTGACGAACAGTCAAGGCTCATTGACACTGACACATATGCTCACTCTCACTGAAAACATAGCTTATGCCAGTGGTGAAATAAGGAAAAACTGATTTGTATTCACTAAACAAAAGGTTTGCCTCATAAAATCAATGCCTGCTTAAGTCTAAAATATCTTAGGAATATGTTTGCCCCATTATTTTACCACTAAACAGCCTTTTCCAGCTGGTAACTGGAATTTGTAAACCAGCTCACTCGCCTGCACCAAAGTCCATAGAGTTTTTAGCTCACAGACACACAGGAGCTGCTGGTCTACCGCTGCCTCCTTTGGTGAATTTGTGTCACTTACGTAAATATGAAAAAAGGATTTTAAACGGTGAAGTCACAAAATAAAACATTTTAAATACTGATGGAGGCAGCAGCAGTTCGAAAAACTCCTGTGTGCTGTGAGGTTAAATTGTTGATTTTCTCTATGGGATTTGGTGCAGGAGAGTGAGCGGTTTAGTCAAATCTAGCTCAATTCTGCATGTGTAGTTACTGTGTGTTCTTACCCCTGCCAGCTGACTGCCAGCCAGCATTAGCTGTGTATGATGGTGCTGCTGTTGTTGCTGCTGCTGCTGTTGTTGCTGTTGTAGTTGTTGCTGCTGCTGCTGCTGCTGCTGTTGTTGTTGCTGTTGTTGTTGTTGTTGTTGTTGTTGGGAGGGAATAGCAGGAGGAGGAACAGTGATGTGGGTCATCTCAGAGCTCTCCTCATGTTTTACCTGAAGAAGAAGAAAGTTTCTCTTAGCAAGAGTCACTTGTTTAAACTGCATCAATCCACACACACACACACAGTTCTCACGGTACAGCCTTCTGACAGTCTGATTTATGAGAGTGTTGTTTTGCTGGTGCTCCACCTCAGCCACAGCTTTTCTAATCAGGTGACTGATTTGTTGGAGGAGAGTACTGTGGCGTAAATCTGCGACAGAGTTTGTTTTCTCAATTATTATTTCAGAGTCCGAATGAGATAAATATTGGACGAAGTGAAGTCTCTGGGCACTGAAAGTGACGCCAACGTGGAAGTACTTAATACCTGCATTCTTTTGAATGACCATCAGGGGGTGACTTCACTGTTTGTATGTAAATTTGTGAGTAAATAAACAAACTTCTCACTTTATTTATAACATTAGTCAACACAAGTTATGTCTCAATCACTAGTTACAAGTCTTTGCAAATTATGGTCCCCATTTAGAGGGAACTAGATATGACCTTGACCCACCAATCTCAGCTTATACCACATTTCCACTGGTTTTTGACCAGTGCAAATGTGCTTTGATTAGTATAAGCAGGAACCAAAGACCTGAGTGAAAACACTCAATTCTTCTTCTTTTATTTTTCATTTCATTCATTTCTCTGGCAAATGTTAACTGATATTGTTATACACTTCTATTCAAATAGGGTTATTTTTGCAACCAGTACATTCGCCCCCTGGTGGCTATTCAGTACATTCCTACCTCTTGATTTACTTCTTTAGGCTTTTTTTTTTCTTTTTTTAAGTGAGAAGGCTCTCCTTCATGAGATGCTTTATGCCTTTGCCTGATGAAGGTCTTAGCAGTGAAACATTGCAGCAATAAATTTGTTGACGCACGCTGGACAGTGTCTCTTTGTCCTGTTGCCGCTGTCCTACACATCTGTCTCTGGAAATCGATGTGCAAAGTATCCTTTTGTTTTAATGTTGTGAATTTGACCTTCACTCTCCATCTCACTACTCTCTCACCCCCTGATTCAGTGTGAAACTGTTGCCGCTTGCTGCGATCGGAAGGACGGGTCAATCCTCCCCCTCGTCGCTTTCCTGTCGTCAAAAGCGTTCACAAGCCGCTGACCTCTGACCTGCAGCTGTCGTTACCTGCTTGCCGCTCCCGTCATTACCCATCCATCACCACTGTGCTGCATCTTTACGTCTGTCACTCACTGTCAGTGCGTTCACGTCCGTTTTCCTTTCTGTCTTTTCTGTCAAGGCTCAGGTGGGTGTGGATGAGGTCACCTGTCTCACCCACAGTCATAAACCACAGAGTGCGCACACGCAGCTGCACGCACATACACACTCACGTGTCTGTGGAACAGCGTCTCGCTCAGTGTGAGATCAGCTGACTCAACCGCAGCTTTGAAAACAACACTTTTATAACGTTATTATTCTGCCCTGGTATTTGTGAGCAGAAACAATGTGACATCATTTGTAGGCTGTGCTTTTTATCTGAAAACAGACCTGTCTGAGGGAGTGTTTGTGTCTATGCAGCAGCAGTGCAGGGGCAGGTGGAGACAAGAAGTGTTTATCCAGTCAAACTGCTGAAAGACCGGATTCACTTTGGCTGCTTAACAACTTAATTAATGCTGCTGTCTGAAGAGAAAACAGCAGTGTGTCTCAGATCTCAGTCGACACACAGACACACACACACACACACACAGTCTCACCTTGCTGCCAGCCGGTGTTGGAGAGAGGCTAAAGGGGCCGGTTTTCATTGGCTGGACCTGCAGAAAAAATATAACCAATAATCAATAAACAAACAAATAACACATGTTCAAAACATCAGCATCATCCTCTATTTACAGGTGTAGGTTAAAATCAAAATGCAGCAACAGACTTATTTGATTTATAAGATAAAACAAGCTCAACAGTGGAAAATGAAAAAACAAACCTGGCCATCAGGGCTGTTTCTATCCGAGTCTGAAACACAAAGGGACATGATTAGTTGTGTGTGCGTGTGTTTGTTGCCTCTTTAGGACCTTTTTCTGGCACCATGAACCTTGTCAGGACCAGTAAAATCTGGTCCTAGTGAGGCAGAACCTCATTTCTGAGGAACTGGTTAGGTTCAGAGCTAAGATTTGAGTTGTGGTTATAGTTAAGGTTAGGAGGTTAGGGATAAGGCCTCGGGTAGACTGTCCAAAAGAATGGAAGTCAAAACAAAATGGATAGAAATATGAGAATATGTGTGTGTGTGAAACATCTATAATATATGAAACATGGGACATGATAAGATCAGACTGATATTTGAAATGCATTAATTTTTCATGCCTTTTCAGAGATAATTCAAGCAACAAAAGTTTACTCACACAACAGTGTGTGTGTGTGTGTGTGTGTGTGTGTACCTGAACTGTCCCCTGGATAATCAGCCCCAGGCTTCTCCTCCTCTGCTGCTTTAGACATCCTGATATCTGCGGGACACACAAACACAGATATATATCAGACAGGCATGACAGAAAACACACGGACACACAAACACGCGGGTGACATCACACTCGGGGTCGTTGATCAGGAAACTGCATCATGTTATTACACAAAAAACTGACGTCCACCTCTGCTATGACTGCAAATGAAAGATGTGATGATAAATGTTACATTTATATTAATATAAATGTTGCAAGAACATGAAGCTTTGTTTAAAATGATTCCAAGCACTTGGATAATCACAATTTGCACATGAATATTTATATATTAAATGAATATGTGTTCTCACTATAGTTGTGCTGCAACACAAATAATTATATAAATTAAACAACAGTATCATAATTACTTAAAATAAAAACTTTAAACTTTAAAATCTGCCCAGCATTTGCAAATTGTGTAAATCATTACATGAAAACAGACATGTTCCTATTATAGTTTGTTTTCCAGCAGAGACGATGGTAATTTGAGGCCCAACAAAACACGCAAAAACCACAGACTAGGCAAAAACTTTACCAACAAAACTGATGATTCCATACTGCAACTTATTTCTTTAAATGTAAACTTTATTGACCCAGGAGGCGACAACAGCAAAATCACACAACAGCAGATACAGAAATCATCCTAAATGCCCTCCATACGCCTTCCTGTATGCAGGGACGTCTGGGATTGCAGGAGGTAATTGGTCCAGGAAGAACGATGCTGCGCTGAGGAAGTGCTTACCTGAGCACCACACATTACTCAGCACCACCTTCACCACCAACACTGCTGGTGCTGCTGCCACCATCTTGGATAAGAACACCTCTTCACCCTCTCTTCCTCATCTGCTCTTAGCCTCTCTGTGTTTTGTGCTTTTATAAATCTTTCCTGGTCATCCCAGGATATTCTCAGCTCAGGCAGCGAGGAGATCGACACAGACAGAGAGAGAGAGCGCGTTGTGTCAGAAGAGTCTGACTGACGAGGAAATGATCAAAGTATAGACCTCGATATAAAACGTCTATGACCCTGAAATTCTGCCTCCTTTTCTATAAATGTAACTACAGCTCTCTCTCTCTCACACACGTACTTATGAAATATTATAGAAGATGTGAGACGTGGTGAGAATAAAAACTTGAAAATGAAAAAAAAGAAGAAGGATGGAAGGATGTGTGGGAGGAAGGAACGAGAGATGGATGGATGGAAGGAAGGAAGGCATGAACGAGGGATGGATAGGTAGATTGACTGTAAATTTGCCAGAATTAGATTAAAGATTAAATAAACTGTTTATAATCAAATCTTTTAATTTGTTTTCTAAAAAAACTTTTTATTTAGTTAATAGTTAAAACTATTTAAAAACATTCATAAAAATCTAAACATCTAATTGTAAAAACACAGGGCCTGAGTGGCCCTCTCTCAGTCTGCAGTTACTTCATGAAACCAGATGGTGGCAGCACCCACTTGGAAATGCTGAGCAGGGGAGAGTAATGTCATACAACACACACACTCACACACACACACACACACACAGAACAAGTCATGTTAGGGATTGAGGAGAATAAGACATAGTTAATGTTCAGCTGTGTGTGTGTGTGTGTGTGTGTAAATTATATTAATATGTTTAATAAACTGAGTGAAGAAATGATTTATTATATCAAATACATAAAAGGGGACACACGTGATGCTGCTAAATTAATCTGTCTCAACGTGGAAAGGAGAATATTATCTCAATGTGAATTCTCCAAAAATAAAATGTGTTGTGATATAAACGTGCATACAATTAAAAGTAGAGTTTTTAAAAAATAGATTTAATGTTATGAACGCACACACATACACACACACACCTGCCCCATAAAATATCCAGCATCACCCCTCCCCAACAAACCCCACATCTCTCTCTCTCCATAATGCCTCAACTGGCCCTAACCCCTCTGGCCATGGGGCCATTTTAACCCCCGTCCATCCGGCACCCCCTCCCCACCCCCTCACCTCCTCCATCTCTACGCCAACAAATCAAACGCACCCAAACCCAAATGTCACAAATGTCCAGGACAAATTAAATTCTATATTTTCTGTTTTTCCACACACACACACGCACACACACACACATTCGTTTCCATGTGTTTCTCTCACATTCCGCCTACTTTTTGGGGAGGATTTGAACAAGCAGGTGTCTCTCCAGGTTACACTGACCACCATCCTGACACACACACGGGGGTGGGGGGGAGGCAGAGACAGAGAGACCACTGGGCAGATGATGTATCTGTCTTCTGGGGTTGACATGGCTGCTGTCCAGCCTGCATTTGTGTGTGTGTGTTAGGGGAGAGGAGGGGGTGCAGGTCACTGTCAGGGAATTAGAAAAGGGAGGAACGAGTGAGGTAGAGGAGGGGTAGAGGGGGGACAGAATGGCTGCAGGGGTCCTAAACTCACCCCCTATCCCTCCCTCCTCTCTGCCCACTGACCCCGCCTCGGTCACGCCTGTCAGGGGCCGGTGACAGACGGCGCGTGGGTTTGTGTGTGTGTGTGTGAAAAGGAGGGGTTTGCCCCTCCTTTGGCGTGTGGATGTCAGAGGTCAGGCACATGGTCTCTGCCACCTCACGCCTCTCTCTCTCACTCACACACACACACACACACACACACACACGCTGCCTCTTCCACCTGTCCCCTGTCACATTCACTAGCAAACAAACACGCACTCGGTGACAGAGAGCAAAACTGCGACCGCTGTAACCAGAAGATCTTTGGAAAAATCTGCTGCGTAACAGAAAAAAAAAAAACACCACAAAACTAATACGAGTAAACGCAGCAGTCAGACACTTATGTGTAATATGTGTTCAAATAATGATCATACACATCATGGATTCACTTAGTAGTGAGAAAATCAAATGATTTCAGAATTTTCACCATGTAAAAGTATTACTATATTATGATGAAAAAATGTTTAAGTTATGTCAAATGTTTGATTATCATAAGTATAAACCCTAGGTCAATTATTCTGCATAATACACTGTTGTTTCAAAGTGCAATTTTGAACAGAAATGGATGAAACTGATTTTCAGCCCAGTTTCACATTTCACGTGTCACAAGGCTCAAATTTTGCAATGTTTGTTTGGAAAAATTGACTAAAATCAAGTCGATCACTTATAATCAAATAGCTGCAGATTATTTTACCTGTTACTCAACAAATTGTATTGCAGATTAAATGTTAGAGAAGACAGAAAAGTCTCAGGTATAATATTGTAATGTAATGATTTCACCACAAATATGACAGGACTTTAGATGAAGTGATGAAAAATACGTGTTAAAATATATAGAAACTGAGCTGTGGATACTTTAAAACGTGCAATTTGAAAGTGAACGCTTATAATATAAGGGAAATAAAACGGGCGATCAAAGTCAGAGTAAGTGCATTTTCAAGGTATTATGTCAAACCTGAATCTTAACTTTAAATTCAAAACTAAACAAATTAGTGTTAGATCTTAATTTAACAACAAAAAGCTGAAGATCAGAGCACTGTATGGATTTAATTTTGTGCATTTAGTGAGAATTTATACATATGTTAAGTATATTCTGCTTTATAGAATCAGAAAACCACATGGTTTCCAGCATTTCACACGAGATTTATGTGTAAAAATAAGTTGTGATTTATTGAAAGAGTCAAAAACTATATTGTATTTACAGTGTGAATCAGGTCGAGACAGTTTTTCATTTTTCAAAAGTTTTGTCCTCGTATGGAAAAGTCTGGGGGAAACATGTTGTAGTGACTACAGCAGCATTAAATCCTAAATTATCCTGTTCTTTCCAAACATGTCAGCGCTCTGACTTTAGTCCATGTCACATCCAGCAGGTTTACACAATAATAGTTACAGCCAACAGCAGCATGATGTTGTATATATTTTTATGTGTCTGACAATCTGACAATAACACTGTTGTTCCTAATTTGGTGACTCCTGCAGATTTCTGCTTCAATTAAAGCTGCCCTCTGCTGCTGCTGCTGCTGCTGCCTGACTCCTTCACCACAGGAAAAAAAGAGTCTGTCCCAGGTCTTAATAAGTTCTGCGTCGTGGAAAAATCTCACGGTGACGCAGATGATTCATGTGTCAATCTTTCAGGATAAACTGCATGTTTTTTTGTGAAATTTACTTGTAAAAACAGTAAAATAGTGAAGAGGCTGATTACAGTGCTGAGAGCTGAGGCTAATGAGTTAGCCGCAGAATGCTAGCTGCCTTCACATGCCCACTTTGACACATGCAGTGTGCAGCAGCAGAAGCAGCAGCCTCACACGTCCCCCATTAGCATCACACTGTCCCTCACCTCCCACCTCTCTTTGTCCTGCACTCACTCCATTCCTTGATTTATTCTCATTTCCTCGTCCTCTTGTTTCCACTTCCACTTCTCCACCAGCTCCCACTTAAACCCTTCTACCCCGTTTTACCTCCCCTTAATTTCTCCACCCGCACCTCTGTCGGATTTAATCTCCAACATCCCGTCTCTTCTTCTAACCTCAGATTCTTGTTAATCTCTTATCTGCCCACACAGCCTCCTTTTTCCCCACACTGTTATATGTTCTCTCCTTTTTTTTTGTTTTTAATAAATTGGTATTTGTTCAAACGTTTGCTAAGGGAAAAAATGCCAGAAGAAATTATCCTCATATGATGGAATAGGATGTTATTTTCATAATCGTTTAATCTGTCGTTTGTTGTTTGTTTATTTACTTCTTTGGTCCATAAAATGTTGAAAAATGTTCTCAAACTAATGTAAAAAAATATTACATTTTAATGGAGCAAAACCCCCTCCAAAAATATTCACATTTAAGAAGCTGAAAAACCAGAAAGTGTCTTTTAATTATTGAAAAAAATGGCCCTAGTGGAGTGGAATGAACAGGGGTGTAAAAATGAACCGATATGAATCAGTAATCAGTAAAAGTTGCACTGTATTGGCCTAAATGTGCTATAAACCCATCAATTACTCATTTAATAATGTTATTAGATGAGTTTATGTCCGGTTATATGTGGAAATAATATTACTTTTGTATAAACTGAGTTTATATTTGATATATCAAATGTATAAAACAGGACAGAAGCTGAGGAAACTTATCTACTTTAGCTACTATACTATCTATATATATATGTATATATCTATATACAGTAGAACTCACAATAGTAATTCTAAATGAAGAAAAATAAAAGAATATTATAGAATGTCATCAGTGACTCTTTCACTATTACACTGTAAAATCAGTTTATCATCAAAATCATAGTTAAGTAAAAATAAAGCTTTGTTTTAGGCTTCAGACTGGATTAAACTGACATTTATTTTGTCAGAATCTTGATTTTAATATATATATTTTTTTTAATCCACCACAACTACAGATACAGATAATCGTCATCTCTGTGAACAATTTATAATCTGATTTCTCTCTCTCTCTCTCTCCCTGTGCCTTTATCTGCGTCTCACTCTTTCACTTCATCCCTCCATCTCCACACATGCACACACACACACACACACACTCCATGTTTATCTCCTCGCTCCCTCACTCCTTCAGTAGTGGTCAGCAGCAGCGGTCATGGCATCACTGGACAGCGCTCCACTAGAACAGGACACACAGACCCGTTGCCAGGCAACAGCAATGAAAGATCACTCTGTGTGTGTGTGTGTGTGTGTGCGTGTGCGAGGCTGACTGCTGCTCACATGTGTGTCTATACCTGTGTGTGTGTGTGTGTGTTAATCATTAAGAATAAACATGTTTCCCTGCCTGAAGCAGCTGACGCTTCTCTGCGAGGCAAACAAAGTTATGCATGCTAATGTTTCCACTGCTGTTTCCACTTTTAACTACCTGTATTAAAGGATTATTCTGACCTTTACCCCACCACCCTCACCGTTTAGTTATAGTCACATCATACTGTTGTTGTCTGATGGGAAAAAGGTGAATAAACTCACTCTGTAGTGTTGAGCATTTCTCCCTTAATTCTTTGTTTGATGTAGACATTTATTTTTAATTACAAAGCCAAGTCTATCACTGCAAACCTTCAAAGAGTCCTATGTATGTTTTATTTATGACATAAATAACTCAAAACGGCCTATTTGTTATTGTGTTTTGAGAAGTCTGGCACACGTATGACACGTATGCTGCTACATGTCTCCTAATCAAAACGGCGAAGCAGCGTGGGATCATGTGCATTGTAGTCTTTGTCACCACTGCTGATGGAAAGCTTTAGACGTGACTTAAAAGCAGGTTTG
The DNA here is from genome assembly GCF_958295425.1 of Solea solea. Lineage (NCBI taxonomy): Eukaryota > Metazoa > Chordata > Actinopteri > Pleuronectiformes > Soleidae > Solea > Solea solea. The sequence goes on along the minus strand of NC_081153.1, from coordinate 6,858,659 downwards.
ACTTGGACGTTACAGCAGATTAATGCCACATATTATATCTTTAAGTGACAAATTTTGCGATTTTTAAGACAACAGCACAGCTTAATTAAACGCATTAAGTTTAACATGAATTTAGATTGATAAAGTTGCCCTTGTGTGATTATATTTGCATCTTTTACTTTTCTTTGTACAACACTACCATCACAGGTCTTGCAGTGGGATAATGAAATACTGTTACTAAGGCGTTGATGTATTTCATAAGAGAAGCATTTTCTCCATGTTCATGATGAAGAGTGTGAAGTGTACCTGCCTCTCCAGAGTGAATGAAACTTGCTTGTTCCTCTCTGATTCATGTTTCTGAGAGTTTATGCACAAAGTACTGCTGCACCTGTGTACCGCATATGCATGTGAGTCATTACACAAGAGTGTGTGTGTGTGTGTGTGTGTGTGCACGCAAGCACATGTGAACGTGCACGAGAGGGGGGGCCGAGCACTTTCCAAATATGTCTCCAGAGTGTTTATTATATCCGATACAGTACCTCTTTCTCGCACCACATATTTCTGTGCCGATCGATTCCTCTGACTCCCGACAAGACAATAATCGCGACGCCCTCCCTCTTTCCTTCTCTCCACCATTATTACTGCCCTCCCCAAGGAGCACAACACCAGGATGGAGGGATTGAAACAGAGAAATAAATAGAGGGAGGACAAGAGGAGGGGGGGGGGAAGGAGGAAATGACCACTGTGTGTTACTGCCTTCCTCCAGAATCTCCAAGACGGAAACAAATGAGCAAGAAAGGTGGAGGAGAGGCTGTTTTTTTTTGGTGGGGGGGTTGGGGGGGATCATATGGGGAGAGTGAGAGACATGACAGAGATGCTTTTGAAGAGAGAAAACAAGGGAAGTAAAGAGACAGTGGGGAACGACAGTGAGAACAGAAGGGGAAAGTGATGGTGCAGTGGGGACGAGCAAAGCGAAAACAAACGAGAAAAGAAGACGATGAAAAACAAAATGACAAGCGGGCGACTGAATTTTAAGGGATGCGGGGACAATGGATGACGGAGGCAAAAATAACCAGAGAGAAGATGAGGGGGAGAGAGATGTACGTTTACATGACACAACAAAAAACTGGATTACTAGGTTAGTCTGATTAAACTGGACTTTTAAAATAGGTGTAAACACACCTTAGCCCCGAAGAGTCTTTCTGCATGGAGGTTAACAATTTAAAGTTCTCAGTTATTCATGGCTTTTTGACCAGTAGTAATGAATTAAATTGGCATTCACTACCGGGTCAAATTATCTTTTGCTAGATTTTTTCTATTCTGTTCCACTTTTCAAGAAACTTCAAGTGGCCTATAATGACTGTCTACAATTATTACACAGGAAACTTCAACTGGCAGCAAGCAGTGGAAGAGAATTACTCTTGAAAGCAGGACTCAGAAGTTTTTAAAGCTTTACTGTGAAACCTGAAACACAGACTCATCTGTCGACTAAATAATTGACTGAAAGTTGTTTGTTTTGCTGCTGGCAAAAACCGCCAGGTTACCAGTCATGCACGTGTGGAAACACTGGTACAAACACCGGTTATAATCTTTTATGTTTGTTTTTAATGATTTGGACCTCAAGTCTCACAATAAATTGAACTGATAGGAAAGGTTACTGAGCTCCTTTGTGTTGTTGTTCTTCTCTTCCTACTGCGACTCCTTTTGTTTCCGGCACACTTGTGACATCACAGTGTGGACCAACCACTGGCAGTAAAAATGGTGTTAATCCACCTTTTTAGCAGGTTCAAAAATCCATGTGCGAGAGGCTTTAAATGAGGAGGACAAGGGAGCAGGGAAGGAAATAAATGAGCAGAGATATCTTAAGAAAAGAAAGGAAAAAGAGAGAGAAATGAGGGGCCAGAATTTTAGGTAACGGTTGACAACGGCAATGAGACAAATTGAGTGAGAGACAGAGAAGGAATGGAGTGAAAAGAGAAATGAAATGGACGTGAACGGAGCAGAGTGGACCTCAGTGTGACAGAGCAGCCTCACAGGAAATAGCAGCGAGGAAAAGATAGTGACAATTGGACTAACAAAGACACACAGCCTCGCCTTGATGCTGTGTGTGTGTGGGATTAGATGAGGAGGTTTGGAGGGAGGGACAAAAATGAACCGACGTGGTGGACAGAGAGACGGACAAATAATAAGATGGAAGGTTTTGAAAAGGGTTTGGGTTAAAAAAAACAAGAAAGAAGAATCCTGCGGGACGTGGTCACCACCGTACAGCGTGAAATCCCAGTTTAATGTTTGATCTAACGCGGATGTATCGCCACTGTCATCGTTCAGACGGGAAAATAAAAGCCAGGAACAAAACTGTGATAATCAGAATATATTCTTCAGAAGTGTAGATTTTTCATTCCATTGTAGAGCTGAACAGTTCACCTTCAAATCTAAATTAAAAATTGTCTCATTTATTTTAACGCAAGGTGGATATTTGAGTTGTTTGTATCCTCAATTAGAGATTATTTGTTTTTATTTGTTTATTTTTTGGGGCATAAATGTGTAAAGCCACTGACTTTTTAATAGATTAGTGAGAAAATGGGTAAGAACATACATACGTTTTTACTTTAACCGGTTCTCTAACTTTTCTTATCTGTTATCTTTACTTTTTATTTCTTATTTGAAACAAATTCACCCATTCATTCAATTAGGTTCACTACAGATTGGGCGATATTTGACTTTCTCAAAAATCTTTTTCACAGTGAATAAAACCCGTAAAGCTTCACTTGGAAAACTATATCCCAATTCACTCTGCAACTGCAATATCTGTCAGAAAAAATCGCAGTTGGACATTTTCCTCTACCAGACACTGGACAATTTTCTTTACAAGAATAAAAAGAAACGAATAAAAACCAGGCACAAAGAGTGAGGATGAGCTGGTTTTTCGCTCTCATTTGTGCCAGAGATGTTTCAGCGCTGCCTCCTTTTCCAGCTTGACCACCACATTTATCCGACGGGGGGGCTGAAAGGATCTCATAAGTCCAGGGGATGGCAGATTTTCTCCACCCGTAGAAGATCATATTATCCTTCAATTTGGAGTTATGAGGTGGCCGTGTGACTGCAGGGATATTTATGTTCAGACGATTTGGGTTCAGGCTGAAAATCCCCCTAAAGTAATAAAAAAAGCATCACGGTGATGAATTAACGCCTCTGATTTAGAATTTTTGGACCAACAAGTGAAAGGAAAAAAGGGAAGGTTGTGTCGTCCGGCTCTACAAGTGCAAACAAATAGGCTGAGGTGTGTGTTTGAAAGCAGCACCACGCTCCCCTGCAGCCGCGCTGATCTATGGTGCGTGCTGCGAGCCTTTAGATGGTTATAGGTTTACAGGTTTATCGATTGAACCCGACTTAAATTGGCTCCCAATTAAACAGAGCGCTTATTTGACCTCCTTACCCTCTTTCCTGTCCTCTCCTTTCCTGTCCCGTTAAATACCCTCCCCTCTCCTCCCTCCATCTCCATCGCAGCCAGCTCCTTTCCATCGACACATCCATCTCTCGCTCAGGGTAATACCTCTACACCCTTCCCCCCCTTTGCCTACAGCCGTCACCCCATCCCCATCCTGTGTTAGCAGCACCTACCCCCCTCCATCTTCTCTCCCTCTCTGTCATCCGACCATACTGCCTTCTCTTCTGCCACCTTAGATCCGATCTTTGCCATTTCTCCCTCTCTCCCTCTCTTTCAGTCAATCCATCAAACTCTCCTTAAATAACAACGATGAATTATTAAGTGTATTTATTCAAACAGCATTAATTATAAAATACAAGCATGGATGGAGAAGAAGAAGAAGTAAAAGAAGAGGAGGAGAAAGAAAAGATGGAAAGGTGGAGGGTAAGGTGCTTTAAGCTTGGAAATGGGGGGAGAGGAAAAAGAAGAAGAGGGAGGTGAAAAAAGGAGGTTAGGAAATTGGTGTGGCTAGCGGAACAGCTACCCTCCCTCCTCACCACCACCTCCACCTCATCCCTTGCTCCCTCCTCACCCTCCCTCCCCCATTCCCTTCCCCGCTCTGCTTTGTATTCTGCGGGGATGACAGGGGGAAAGCTTTATTGCTCCGAGTTTGTATCGATCGGGGCCCCGCACAGGGGGAAGCCAGACCCACGCGCTCAGAGGCTCTTTCACAGAGGCCCAACAACTCCTGACTGCAGACCACCTCCCCCTCCTGCTCCTCCTCACCCACCCACCTGCCTCGCCTCACCTCGCCCACCAAATACACACCCCTTCTTTTTTTTGATGATGATTTCCATTGCAAAGGAAAGTAATCAGAGAGAATCTATCTACATAATGTTCCTGACACACAATATGTGACTATTAAATCACAATATGTGACTTAAAAACATCCAAAAACAATGACTAATCTTATATTTTTTTTGAGCAGTGTACTTAGATCAGCCAAAAATGTTTCTAACACGTTTCTAACACGTATTGAAGAAATCCTTATTGAAGATAAGGGATAATTTCTTTCATGTTGTTTACCTCATAACCTCATATGTGGCACGGAGTTGCAGCTGCGATTCACAGAGGGTTTGCCTTTGAAAATCACCATAAGTAATGAACTTTTAAAAGCCTGTCTGTAGTCAGTGTTCCCACCGTGAATGCAAATATTTCACAATAAAAGCCTGGTAAAAAGAAAAGGAGAATAACGGAATCAAAGAAGTGAAACGCAAGAGTGGTTTTACTTCAAAATGTGTTTGTGGATGGATGTTTGTGACGTGTAAATATTGATATAAACGTTGACAGCCACTGAAATGGGACGTCTGATCACGCTTTTAAGTAACTGCTGCAAATTAACCACTTCCTGTTACTTAATGACATGATCAAATGGGGAAGAGGGAGGGTGAAAGAGTGAGTTGATCAGTCGGTGTCCCTTTTAAAAACAGCTGATCGCTGAGTAGCTTATGCTATAGATTGAGAGGATCATATACATATAAATACAACATTTGCTCAAATAGGAGCAGAATCATCTCCAAGTCCCATTTTTGGGCCTTGGAGATTGATATGAGAATGAGAGTGGATATGTATGTCTGTATACATTCAAAATAAAACAGGGAATTAGTACAACTAGTGCTATTAAAAATTACAATCTCTCTGGCCAAAGAGGCCTGTAACTGTGTGTGACTGCAACTCTCACACACACACACACACACACACACACACACACGCTGCCAAAACACAATCGCAGGCTGTGCGGCTGAGCTGGCGTCCTGACCAGAGTTGCATCAGAAATTCCCTAATCTGGCAGCGTGACCGTCCTCTCAGTTCCAGCAGACAGGGATAAGGACGCTCCAGGCAGATTCTGAATTTAGGGATAAGATGGGATGGGGATGCAGGTTCTGAAATCACCCCGGGGGACAGAGGGATGGAGTCAGGGATGAGAGAAGTGAAGGGGAGGGGTGAGTAGTATACGGTTGCCCCCCCTCACCCCTCTCTCCCTCACTCTCACTGTGCAGTCTGGAGACTATCCAAGAATTCCTTGGTGCAGAGGGTCAGGATAAAGAAACGTATAGTGCTTTTATATCGGCAAGTCCCAGCACCCGACGTCATCAACGGCAAGTGTTGCTCAACAGCAACATGGCAGATCACATTGAGCTGCAGTGAGCTAGAATTCAGGGGGACGACAGACAGTCACCACCAAACATCTCGTCTTTTCAACATCTACTGCACGTTCTTTGTTTCTTTCCTTTGCCATTTTCACAAATACAACACAAAGTTCATTTTTTAGGTCCCAGACAAATTCATTTTCGGTGTCGACGCGACGGTCGGTTCAAAATGTTGTTTTCGGAACAGTGACCGTGCAGGTGTGAAAGCGCTAAGACAAGTGATTTACTGTCCACATTTTTACCACATGTGAATTGATTTTTACTATTAACTTGTTTTCCTTTGAATTAATTATAAAGTTGCTGTTGTAAACATGTAAACAAACAAATTAGTTCTAAATGTTCATTTGTTGGTTCCTCCTGGGGATAAAATGCCCTTCTTGGGTAGTGACAGTAAAGAAAGATGACAGGA